>NC_061101.1:57177882-57293834 GCF_015104395.2 Macrobrachium nipponense | reverse complement strand
GAGAGGAATAAAAGTTTACATTTTTTTATCTATCTTTGATTTGCTACCCTTTTCATTCTTACGAATGAAACTAGGTCTAGGCTATCAAATTCTTTACGCTTGATAAGTACATTATTTATTTAAGCTTACATCGTCAATAGATATAAGCTTTTTTATGATTACTTTTGCCGTCTTGTTTTTCAACGAATTTTCTAAACTCGCTGAATTATCTGAATCATGAAGAGTACATTACTCATTGAGAAAACACCCTTCCTTTCCCTTTTCACCCAATCATCCACGACCATGCTGCATAAAAAAATATAATAATAAAAAATAAGCGGAGAGAAAAGAGGAGAGAGAAACAGGAAACGGCTTTCGAAATGAAAGGATTCGTAAGCTCTTAAATCATGCTGGCTCGAGCTTTTTTGGTGGAAATCTCGAAAGTGATGCGTCCGGTTGCAATACTTCACTCTTATGGCCTTTAAGCTATCAGCGATTTTACGGGAAAAAATCGAATAATTTAGAGACAATTGCCAATCTTAAGATAATGATCTTCTAAAACAGGGGTTCTGAACCTTTTGGTGGCTCCAGACCCCCCAATGAATTGCCCCTGAAGTCCTATTTGTTGACAATATAACTATAGCTAGGAATATACAAGAAAATCAAAAAACATTTATAGTTTTATAGACTTATTTACAAAATGTACCCATGCAAACAGTGACACAGTAATGTAAAATATATACTAATATCCAGAGATCTAGTGCCATCCTCCCCGCCCCACCCCAGACGCATGTGATTCTCATACCCCACAAATTTAAATATCTTACGCGTTTTATGGATCTTATGGACTTTTTTTCTGTTTTTTTTTTTTTTTATGGAGAGTTGTGAATGGAGTCAATGGTCTTTGATGCGACACCATTCCCATGAGAAGTAAAAACATAAAATAACTTATGACGAGAGTCGTTTTTACAAAACTTATTTCCATGTTCCATTTTTTTTTCTTTTTCACTGGGGAATCATTTACTAATCCGAAAGACTTCTCTCTGTTCTTCCGAATTCAGCCGAACTGACTACTTGCCACTTATTATCCAGCGGGAGAGATAATGTCGAATGAATAATGAAGGCGAGGGCGGCTTATTTGATGAATAATTATGATGAACCACGCGGCATTAGTCAGTCGCGGAGGAGCATAACGGCGATAAATGAGCAGTGAGCGATCATGAGTGATGAACGGCTAATGGGCCTCATCTCTCGGCTCTCACCTCGCGCCCCCCTGACTCATTTGCAAATGGCTCGCGATGAAATTTCGGCTATTTTTTTTTTTTTTTTTTTTTTTTGGGGGGGGGGAGGGGTTCCCCGTTAAGACCAAGATGGTCTCATCCCGGGATCCGGAAATCTGCCATTGACCTGCATTGCATTTCTAAGACTCTCTCTCTCTCGCGCGCGCTCTCTCTCTCTCTCCTTGGATATCCTAAGACACGCATTTCCAACCGGTAGTTATACATACTACGGCAACATGGAAGTCTGGAGACTTTCAGTCTGTATGTGTGTGTATAGATATATATATAATATATATATATATATAATATATTATTATAATATAGATGATAATATATAATATATATATATTATACATTATATTATATGCTGACCAACCAGGCGCTGCCCGGGAATACTCTGAATGACAATCAATCATTTACATTTTAATGGAAGCAAACATAGTGTAGTTTCGATTAAGATGTTTCCACTGAACTAAAACACACCCCTCACCAAAGCTAAACACTGATACCTTTCCCACTAAACCCTAACACACCCTTCATTAAACCTAAGCACATCCCCACTTCATTGAAACACCCACTAAACTTAAGCACACACCTGTACTAAACTGAAACACACACCCCCACTAAACCTAAACGTCCCCTAAATCAAACCACAACCTACATTAAACCTAAACACATCCCCACTTAATCAAGACTGATATTAGGAAAAAGTCACTTTATAAGTGGACTCCAATTTGACAAAGGAAATAGAAGGGATATTTCACTATGAGATTCTACGATACACTCAACTCGGGCTGCTTTCAAGCAAAGTCTAGAGTATGTAGATCTAGCTTTCAAGCTGATTAATATTTCAACATGTCAGATGTTTTGCCTATTTTTCGTTGCAATTATACTACAGCAGTTTTGGAAATTGGGTGGCAGTTTAAATAACTATATAGTAAATGTCTTTTCATTTTGTCGTTTTACGCTAAATTTTTCATCACGTCAGGTCCATTAATAATTATGTACATATAAGGAATGTTTAAATACTTGCATTTGAACTTTCGGGTTCTTGTTGGATGATTCTAATCAGTAAAATTTATGAAGGCACCGCTATGTATTTCAATATAATTTTCTTGATACACAAAAGCCGGGGTTCTTAACCTTTTGATGACTCCAGAACCCCAATGAATTACTCAATATAGTTCCATACGTTCTTTGCTTGTCCACTTAAGTCCTATTTGTTGACAATATGACTTAATATATGTGCCCATATATTCATTGACACATTATAATCAAATATATACAAATATCTAAAGATCAAGTCCCATACCCACAGCATGTGCTTCTCATACCTCCCCCAAGGCGTACAGATGCCCCACTGTTAAGAAACCCTGCACTAAAGGTAAGTAAAGCTTCATCTCTCAAGGTCTTGTCAACTGTCTGTCGTGTTCAGTTGACTATTTGTATTAAGTGTTGGCGTTTTGTATGTTTATTATTCCACTTTTTTGTGGTGAATTATCAAAAAATGTTTCACCTCATTAGTCAAGAGGAATCGTCAAATAAAACATAACACATTAAAGATGTGTTCCAAACACTACAGAATTAGGCTATGGTCGTTGAAGAAATGCTCGCTATTGCCAGACCAATTATGAAGAAGCTTCTCCAAGTTATATGGAATTGTACAAACATACGAGTACTATTAGTATCCGGAGTGTTGCAGTTTTGTTAGATTAGGATATTAGATATACTTTAGATACTTCCTTTTAAGGAAATGGGCACTTTTTACATTTTTTATATTCTTTCGGATACATTTTTTTTCCAACTGGTAAAACTGCCTGGTTCTTGCTCATAGCTCCGTGGTTGTAGACTCAACTCTCGTTCCAACTTCCTTGTGATATTTTAGCTGGTTTGAAGTTTTCGGTATTCTTCCAACGTTCATTTTCGTAACATATTAGTAGTTTAAAGATACAGGAAACTCCCAACACTGGAGATTTTGGGTGGGGGAAAATGCAAAACTGGAGATTTTGGGTGGGGGAAAATGCAAACTGAAGTAAAAAGGACGATTGGACTCTGACATCCATCCCCATGGTAGCCTCACGTATGAGTTTTAAATCCGATTAAGGTAGGATTTTGTTTTTTAACATTTTAGTTGTTTGGTTAACCATAAACGTATTCTGGAGTTGAAAATATATTTTTTGTACTAGTGTTTATTTAAAGTCACACCCAGTGGTAGGATTTACGAATTCAGGCGTGAATTACAAAAAAAAAAAAAAAAAAAAAAAAAAACTGCTTCAGTTTGAGTTACTATTCACAGGGTAAGTCGAATCATCCACTGACCTTTGGCTTTTTTTTACGCTTGTGCGTCATTTAAATGTTTTAAAAACTCCCTAATATCCTATAATATTTTTTTTCTTTTGAACTTTCAAAATAATGTAAAGGAGGTAGTATAGGTAACCTACTTAGGTTCTGATTCAGATTTAGGTGAGGTTTTTGAAAGCTTCGTAGTTTGGTACATCTTTACTTTAAGTTCATGACATATTCTGGAGCTAGGCCCAGGGAGGAAACTCACCCCCACCCCCTAGACAGGTAAGGTTAGGTAATGTTCAAAGTGAAAACTTGGGTTCCTCTTGTTCAACAGGAGTGTATATTGCTTGAGTGTAAGACAGAAATCATTCTTGTTTATCTGAAAACTCAGTATATCAGAAACCTGTTATGATTGCAGATGTCAGATCACTGCTCCGTTTTTCAAAGAAAATTGTTAAAAAAGGATACCAACGGAATGGCAGCCATTTACACGGAAGACATTTCATAGGATCATACTAACCTTTTCAAGTTCATACTAGTCTCTCTTCGCTCTATATAAGAGTTAACATTATTCCGAGAGAATACTGAAACTGGAGGAAATAACAGATCTCTGTCTGCTAGAAGAGTTTATTTGGAACTTGAGAAATGCAACATCCTAATGCTTACACAACATGTGTTTTGATCTTAAGTGCTGAGGTAGTGGCTTTTTAAAGAAAGTTCGTGGTAATGACCTTAAAACAACTTCTCAAAAGGCCATTTGCCTCTCTTGTAATACGTTCTAGTCAATAATGGGAAGGATGTGAGATAGAGAAAGAGAGAGCAAGAGCAATAAGACCATACACTTTTCTCATAAGAATTGGGACCCTGAGCATGGGCTAATTTTACACATTGTATTATACAGTTCTGTAATCTCATAATTTCCAGCCCAAACACTTTGGACCTGCTTAGAACTTAACCATCCTTTGGAATCTTAAGTATCGAAGGTATAAGGTTGCTCGATCACAAAGGTTAAAACTTCATGATGTCTTGCAGCTAATCGGGAAAAAGATTGTAATCCTGTACTCCAATGCATCTGATTTGGGTTCCATTCAGCATTCAGCATCTATGTTCGTTACGATAGAATCATGTGATTCTTATAATTTTACTTACCTTTGGTTATTTAATATTTCTACAAAAAGTGTGAGGCTGCTTTAGTATTTTTGTACGAACATTAGCAAAATGAAGTATGAGATTTAAGAGAGCTTGTAAACATTGAGAAGAGAATGGACTGTTTGGCACTGGCATAGTGTCATTTTCATTCCCAGGACAAAAAAAGCAGGGCATGATGTATGGTAATCTAGGCTAAGAAATGGTGCATGGTCCAGGTTAGTACACAGCACATACCGTAAATTAGGTTAGGTTAGGGCCATTAGAATCCATTCCAGAGGAATGTGTTTTTCTGTTAGATTTGAAGTTTTTACAATTTTCTTACTGATTATTTTCAAGACAGTCCATGGAATCTGTAATTACAGGTGCCCTTAATTAGAAAACAATGAACTTGAGAAAAATAGGGCCCAGTTCATATATTTTTAAATGAAAAGCTTTCAGTTGTCTGGATTTTTATAATTAACTATAAAGTAAAGCATTTGAATGGTAACAATCAATGATGGTTGAAAAGTTATTTGAATAATTACTTTTTAATCAATGATGAACAGTTATCACTCCATACAATTAGACAAAAGGTTAGTCTTTGGTTAGTCTTTGGTTTAGAAGTGTGAAGATTTTTCTTAGGTTGGCCATAAGAATCTCAGAGTTTTGGTCTAAAATGCAGCCTAACAGTTTTGATGTTGAGTCTTGATGAGATATTGGTTCTGAATGTGGTTATGATGCTGTGTCAATTGTTCTACAGTGGTAATGGTTCATATAATTGCAGTGATGCTCATATACATACATTGGAATGGGCCTATACTCGGCTAGCGGGCATATTTGCTCCTTATATGATGGAATTGCAACAAACTGTTTGAAATAGAATAGGGAGTTGGATACTCTTGGAAGTTTCTGCAACTACAAACTTTTTGTGCAATATATCAGTGGTCCAGTATTTGATAGGGCAAGGCTATTTATGCTTAGTTTACTGTATGAGAAGTCCTTGGGATGGGATGACACTACCCACAGAAAAGCTAAGAGAATGGAAATGCATTGCAAGGCAAACTAATTCTACTCCTAAAGTTGTTGAAAGATTTGTTGGTGAAAGTATGAACTTCTGGCTTATGTAGCTATTAGCAGTTTGATTTATGGAGCTGTTCTGTTTATAGAGAACAGTGATACTGGTCAAACAGATTTTTTGCTGGCCAAAAACACGCTGATAAACAGAGAGTCTAATACTAAGTATACCCCTTTCTGGCGGTTACAAGCCATTTGTTTAGGTGTAATCTAGGCCAAAGGTCAAGCACTGGGATCTATGAGGTCATTCGGTGCTGAAATGGAGATTGACAGTAAAAGGTTTGAAAGGTGTAACAGGAGGAAAACCTCGCTGTTGCATTATGAATCAAGTGTTAGGAGAGGGTGGAAAGTAAAATGAAGAAAGAGAATATGGAAGGAGGTACGGTAAAAGGAACGAAAGTGGTTGCAGCTAGGGGCGGAAGGCACGCTGCAAAGAACCTTAAGTAATACCTACCGTGCACTGCATAAGGTGCCCTGCACTACCCCCCTTTCGGGAATGTAAAATTGTTAATTGATTTGCGTTAAGAATTAGGAGGGTCTGAATACCTTGCCCTAGTTACAATAATTATAATAAGCTTGGATTTGTTCTTTGATAGTGCTTTCTTGGATCAAATCATATTCCCATAAACTGGATAAGGCGCAGAAAGGGTCTTTATTTGTACTTATGCTTCAGCTTGGGTTACAACCCAAAAAAACAAGCATTTTTGCAAAAATAATAATAATAATAATAATTTATTCACATTCTATTGCTTCTAAACTACAAAAAAAAAAAAAAAAATAGCTAACTGTGCATACATTATATCGAGAGCTTGGGTCAAAAGGCAATTCAACACTGGAAAGAAAAATCTGTTAATGTGAAAATTAAAAACTATGAAAAGTTAGGAAAACTAATGGTAAAAAAAACTTGAGAGTGAGTGTTTTGGGTACATTACAATTATTTCATTAGAATTTCCATATTTCGCATCTGAACATTGAATTTTCAATTACAAATTTTACTGTTATTTTTCAATCATATCTTGAAACCATAAGATACTGGGGTCAATTATTTCAATTTGTTACATATCCTAATATAAGGAAATTGTTCTACCTCAACAGCAAAAAAGAAGAAAAAAGTCATATTAAAGTAGATAGCATAAACAATATCCTTATTTCAATTATTCCTCTAATCTAGAAGGAAGGTGTGAGTCTTAAATAACATCATAAAGTCTATTGTAACTATAAGCAAGGTCTTCAAAAATGGAGAAATTGAAGGCAAGGTAAAAAAACTGAAAAAATGAAAAAAAACAAGGTTTTCCCCCTAAAAAAGTTTCCTGATAAAAACACAAAACGAATAAAAAGATTCTTCACAACCCCTAGCTATAACAAATAGATCTGCCATGCGAAAGATTTCAGTTACAGCTATTTTACTTCCATCAGTGGAACTACCAATCCTGGAGACTGCATAACTAGGAGTTTGTACTACACACAGCTAATTAATACAAACTATTTTTCAGTCAAGGTAATTTAAGAGGTACAGTTCTTAACCCTAAGGCTACATTTGACGTTTATGATGGGAATACTGTTAATAATTTTTGTGCACAAGACCTTAGGAATGATGAGATTACTGAGCATCTAGTTTCTCCAGACAGATACTTAATTTTCTTTCGTGGTTAAAGTGCATGAAAGGAAGGCTGTAGTTAAAGATGTGATAGCTCTCAAGATGATAATATTGAAATAACAAAAAATTTAATTCCCAAATACTTTTTAGGATTTTACTTCCAGTTTTAGACTCCTTAAGAATATACCAAATTTGGTAACACAGCTGAATGTTTACCCAGACGAAGATGGAATACTCGGTCAAAAGCAAGTGAGCTAGGTGGATAAGTTAAAAAAAAAAAAAAGGGATTGCTTCCCAATCTTGCTGTTTAATAAATGTCCCTTAATTGAGTTGATACGCCAGGGTCTTCTTGTAAAACTCAAGCTTGCTGGTTATTATTCTGTTGGGAATGAACTTCATATGAAGTTCTTGACACCTCATTGTTTTTCGGCTGTTAAAAGATCAGTGAAAGATATCTGTAAAAGGTACAAATAGCATAACATTCAGTTAAATCAGTCTCCATCCAAAGAATTTAGAATGGCTCCTTCCCCAATTCCCTTAAGTTATGTATTTATTGGACATAATATATACATAACTAATTCCCATTAGTTATGTTTATATGTATATATTTGGACCATGTTTAGTAAAACTGCAAGATGGTAAGGTAAAGGTTTGGATTATTTGTATCAGCCTGATGCATAAAAGAGCCAATAATTTGATGTTATGCTTTGATTTGTCAGTCAAAGAATTTTTTTTAAGATTATTCACATTGCACTCACACAGTATGCTTTACCACAGTTCGTTGTAAGCAAATTCGGAATACAACTCGACGTAGGAGCTAATCTTGTAGATTTTCTGAAGGATCCTGAGAATTAAGACTGAAATTTGAAAGTTGTTGCAAAGGATTTTACGTTAGTCGAGTGGATTTCGCGCTCGGCTACCAATCCGGTGGTCCGAGTTTCGATTCTCGGCGTGGCCAACGCGGAACCAGAGGAATTTATTTCTGGTGATCGAAATTCATTTCTCGATATAATGTGGTTCGGATCCCACAATAAGCTGTAGGTCCCATTGCTAGGTAAACAATTGGTTCCTAGACACGTGAAAATATCTAATCCTTCGGGCCAACCCTAGGAGAGCTGTTAATCAGCTCAGTGGTCTGGTTAAAGATACACTTACCTTTTCAAAGGATTGTAATCAAATGTGTTCTTTTGTGGAACTGTACATCCCAGGCAAGTTGCCTTACAAATTGTTGTCCCATTGGCTTTTAAATACAAATTTAAAGTCTTGCAGGCTTCAGACACCTGTTAATTGGAAACATGAAATGCATTCAGTCTCTTTAATTAACTCCATTTTTTATTGATTGAATTGTGGTTTTAATTTCTATTCCATCAAAGGAGTAAGAGTTGACAGCTAGAAATAAGTCTGTATTCTTCCCCAGAAAAGAAACCTTGACCAATAAGTAATGCAAAATGGAGTAAATCCTTAAATGGAGTCTCTGCTTGTAGTATTTTGGATTGTAATTTCTGACATTTTGTTGATTACTTCCTGCATTTGGACTGGACTCTAAATGTTAGTACAGGTCCTAATTGGACTAGCTTCTTAGTCTGCTAAGCATTTTTGTTATAAATAACCCCTAGCAGTACAAGTAAACCAAGCTTTTATCTGCAACACACTCGACAAACTCATATTGAGAAAAGTGAAGAATGCATTTAATCTCTCCTTTACAGGTTTGATGCCAGTGATTGGACCTTGGCTGTCTTCATAGTCATTCTGCTTAGTTTGTCTTCAGATATGTGGTGCTTACACAGATGACAACTGGAACACATTTCGAGTATTTTTATGCTATTTTCATTCTTACAAGTTGTTCTTCCATAATTTGCCATTTTCTTTACTTGGTCTTTGGATTGAGTTATCTCTTTGTGGGTACATCCAAAGAAACTTTATATGTATATAATCATAGTTTTACTGACATTTGATTTACGTGTGCAAATGCACCGTGGAGAAAATAAAAAATAAAACTGGAAATCATGGCTACTTTGTACTCATATCTAGGACATTTTCAGAGGATTGATATGTAGTATTAGGAATCTACAGTACACATGCTACAGGGATAGTTCAAAGTAAACTACAAACAGTTGGAAACTAAATATTTTCCCCTGACAGATGGGGAGAGATTATGTGGCTAAAAACAAAAAACTCAAAACACAAACATACATACTTACCTCAGACTCAGGGTGAGGAGCTGCGCCACTGTCCACTGGATATATAGCTAGGCTAGGCTGGGCTGGCCATCGTAATGCAACACACAAACAACTGAAGGACAACAACCACACAACAATTTAATAACTACACAACAAAAGACCACTGCACCACAATCACTATCAGCACCAAAAACCAATGCTAACACGACAAGTCAACACCACCTACAACATCAAGGAACCACAACAACAACACTCACACTCACAACTCCAACAATTCATCTACAACACAACAACTCACAAGCACAACAAACTGAACAACACAGGCACAACCTTCAAACATACAATACCAACAATGATTCAACCAATAGCTTCAAGAACTACAAAATAACTGACCACCAATAACACTAACCAGGACCGGCACTTCTCCCAGACACATCCACTTCTCCCAACGCTTGCCACTGATATACACAGCAGAGCACCACAACAGACGCATGTTTACGACTGCCATTAAACCACTCCCATTTATTCCTCCATCAATCTCTCTCTCTCTTTCACGCAACCCTTGGAGATGTCAAATATAAACTACTATTATCACTCCTCCATATTACCTCTCCCGGTACATTTGACAGTCTCCTTACACTTGCAACATCCACACTAAATTGCCTTTCGCAACACCCAAGGAAGATCGGATGCAGGCCCCCTGGATCTTAGTTTGAGGACCCTCATACATTCTCTGTTACATCGCTATTCACTTCTTCCAAATCACTTTCATTCAAACTCCCATTATCTCCATCACTACTATCCTCCCAAATCTCATTCACTACTTCATCGATATCTGCTAACTCTGGTCCCAACATCTCCCCTATTTCTGCTACCAAACCACTCAATTCATCCATACTTCTGTCAAACTCTTGCAAAGACTTATCCATCCTATCAACTACCTCCTTAATATTCCGTATTACACTCTTTATCAACCGTTTGCACCCTACCACTAACCCCCTTACCATGCCATTCATGCTTTTCTCTTCCACTTCCTTTCTCTACACTCTTCCTCTTTCTTCCATACTCAACCAACACTAACTGTCAGTCTCCCAGACCCATTTGTTCACTGACGCTCGGCTCATACTTATTCACCCTCAACCATTCACTCATCACATTCTCCCTAACCTCATCCATTCCCCCACCTACTCGCAATTTCCCCTAAACATAATTCAATCGACTTTATTCACATTCATTCTTCCTATCTCAACCACCTCTTTCAGCACCTTGTTCCCAATCTTAAAAGTTTCAAACCTTTCACTTGCTTTCTTCCACAAATCCCGAACACTTTCTGACAGACCTAATCGCGGCCTGACAAGCCTTTCAAAATTCAACACATATTTACAAGGAGACATACCTATACTCTTCTGCAGTGTGGCATTATATACCCACACTGCACGTCCTTACTCATCATTCACAAAATCTCATTCAACATTAACAGTCCTTGCAGCCAAACCATTCGCACTGGGCATATACGAAGTAGACTACACATGCACAATACCCCAATCCTTCAACATTTCTTCAAATTCCCATCCCACAAACTCAGATCCATTATCACTCAACATTTTTGCTGGCTTACACACACACATAGGCAACATCACTTGACCCACCATTCACGCAACAGTTTCACTCCTCTTATCTTTGATGGGAACCACGTAGGCAAATTTACTCATGTCATCCACCATCACAATCATCCGCATGTGTCCTCTCTCAGTCCTCAGCAAAGAAACACAATCAATCACAAGCATTTCAAAAGGCTCTTTCATCTGCAATTGATACTTTCCCCTCTGACAGTCTTCGCATGTGACAGCTACATCCATACCAATCTTATTCAACCTAGACACATACAATCTCTCTTTCTCATGCATTCCCACAACTTATTTTTCCCCATATGCCCAAACTGATCATGCACCAAAAAGCATGTACTCACAGCTGACTCAACAGAAAACACCGGTACATACACTTACTTCCCTGTCATACACCCCTTTCTGATGTAAAAGGTACACTGTTTTTACGCACTACAAACCGGTTAGCAACCCTCTTATATACATCCAACTCACATGGCCAATCTTCCACACTCACTCCTTCCAAAACACATTGTTGCAACATACTTATCTCCAGGCACTTGTCTTGCATTTCATCAATCTCTTCCTCACTCAACAGATCATTCTCACTCCTAGCAATATCAATCATACCCACAAAGTTCGCTGTAGATACATTACTATCTTGAATCCTAGCTGTTTTTCTGGCCCCCTTTCTAAGAATTCCATTTCCTATATCTACGCCTATATAATTCATCCTCAAAAAATCTATCCCTATCAAAAAGCAAGCTGGCATATAGTTTTCTCCTATAACTGTAGTTATGCATTACTTCAAGATCTCCTAACCTAACCTTTAACCATACCTCTTCCCATACTAAAACACTTCCTTGTCCTAACCCATGTATTCTTACACTTGTACACTGCCTTTTCATTTCCCAGTCGCATCTCTCAAGTTCACTCACTACTGACCCACTCACTAAGCAAACTTGTGCCCCCGTGTCAACCAAACTACATTACTCACTATCATTTATTCTGACAAATGTCACCATTTTCCCTTGAGTCCCATGCATACACGCATTCACTATGTCCACCTGGTTATCCACATCACAATCATCCTCACCACATTCATCCTCAGTTGTTTCCCCAATTCCATAATTCTGACTCAAATCCCCTTCACAGTCCCTTTTTGTAACTAACCAATGACAACCATGTTCCCCACACTGAATCATCAAAACCCATGCTCACTACATGTACTTAAACCTCCTTCGATACTCAACCAGTCTGTCCCATCCAAAATACAAAAACACCTTTATTCCAAACATCTCAGGTACTGCTGACAACAATTTACGCAATATTTCCCCTTCCCCACCTTGTTCCTCCATATACCCCACTTCCTTCTGCATATCACTCATCAACTTCACTCACAACTCATTCGCACTACCGGGTACTTCTTCAACCAGACCTTTACCTTCCAAGTCTTTTACCCCATACAAAAACACTTTCAACGCTTTCACACATAACCTTATTGCCGCAAGCTCCTTCTCAACCACCAAATACTTCAGCTCTGCTTTAATAAATGCTTTACTCACGTACGCAATTACTCTCAATTGTCCCTCCCCATTCATCTCTTGCATCTGCACCAAGCATCCTCCCATACTAAACTTACTCGCCTAAGTATACAACTCAAGCTTACTCGCATCCTCACTATAGTCTGGAAAAGCCAAGGTGACATCTCCAGCAGCCTCCTCTTTCAATCTCTTAAATGCTCCCACCATTTGCTCACCCCACTTCAGCTTAGTAAAATTTTTCTTTCCAGTCCATTCAGTCACAGCTTCCCTATACCCGAACAATCCCTAACAAACTTCCTCCTGAACTCGATCAAACCCAAAAAACTCTTTAACTCATGCATGCATGGTCTGGGGACATGGAAACCCTTACTTTTTCCACAAACTTTTCACTCTTCCTTACGCCACTTGCACCCACCTTATGGCCAAGAAATTCCACTTCCCCAGCCAAACACTTACACTTCTCGAGCCTCACTTTCACTCCAACCTCTTCCAACTGTTCTAACACCTTCTCAAGCAGTTCTATATTCTCCTCAACAGTCTCACTCACAATCAAAACATCATCTATAAACACAGTCACCTTCCTTCTATCAAAACCAGCCAAAACTACATTCATTGCCCTCTGGAAGGCACAGGCACGTTAGCCAATCCAAAACTTAATCGCTTGAATTGATATTAACAGCTACCACTCTAAAAACCCGTAACATGCCTGCTTCCTTCCTCAAGAGGTATCTGGTAATAGCCCCTTACCAAATCTAATTTTATGAACCCTCTCATCCAATGCATCTTATACACACAATCAGACGCCACATTCATTGGGAATTGGTCCTTCACAGTCACTTCATTTACCCTTCTGTAATCCACACATATCCTTAAGCTTCCATCTGGCTTACGTACTGGGATTATGGGACTATTCCAAGTACTCTCACTCCTCTCGATCACTCCTACTCTCTCAAGTTCCTCACACTGTTCCTCAATCTCTCGGGTAATAGGCTAAGAAAAGTATTGGGGACGTTGATAATATATGGGGGTATCGTCTTTCAAAACTATCTTGAACTCAGGAAGCTTAGATCCCCCAAAATCCTCGTCACCACAACTCAATGCATCCTGCCCATCCCACAACATCTGCATCAACCGCTCCCTCTCGTCATCACTAACATTTTCATCCACCTCAATTCTTTCTCTCAACTCATCATACTTCCACTCATCACTTTCTTTCATGCTACCTGCTGTACCTTAACATAATATCTTCCGTTGTCCACAATCACCAACGTGTAAAACAACCCTACACAATCGCCTTCACGTATACCTTGCACTCACTTTTTCCTAACACTCGGCAATGAGGATTCTCCATATTTAAAATCCCATCGTATACATGCACGCTCGCTCTTACCAACTTGTTCGCATCCACACCCTCAACCACATATGCACACTTGTCACTTCTGACAATCCCAAGACTATCCGGCCATGCAACTTTCCCACTTACAACTTCTCCGATTTCTCACGGCACTTTTACACTCTCTTTCGCAACCAACAGCACTCCCTTCCATATTTTGCTGCTTACCCCTCCATCCCTATCCAAGTACAACTCTCCACATACATTCCACTTCCTATGCAATTCAGTCATATTCATGCTCGGACTGACCACCATCCCACACTTCTTCAAGAACCTGTACCCTAACAACATATCATACTTATCACTCATTCCCTTGGTCACATAAAAGTCACTTTCATCCATCACTACCCCTTTGATTTCTACATTTTCATGTAACATTCCCACCACAGGCATACCTAAATTTCCTATTCCTCGTACCTCCCCTATAAATTTCCTAATTTCACACTCACTCTGTAATTTGTCACATCCATTCTTAAAAAGAACATTGACACTGCACCCAGTATCAATCAAAGCAACCAAACACACCCCTTTGCACCTCACTTTTACACTCATACATTTGTGAGCTCTTCCTCCAAACCCTTTTTCATGCAACAATCCTTCACACACATGCATCACTCTTACTGCCTGCACACCAGAGGACCCACCCAACTGAATCCCCTTTGTACTTAGTTTCCCAAACTCCCAGCCTGACTCATACTCTTTCACCTACACAAACTCGCCACATGACCTTCCATTCCACATTCAACACATTTTGCACGCTGTTCTTTACACATCCAAGCATTATGCCCGTTCTTCCCACAATTACTGCAAATCAACACAGGTAACCCGATATCCACTCGCTATGTGCCCTGCCTGTCCACACCTATAACACTTAATATCCGTATCTTTCTTACACTCACTTACTAAATTCCCCGTTTCACCACACCCGAAGCATGCTCCTAACGCCCACCGACATTCATTCTTCTTGTGTCCTGGCTTCCCACATCTATAACACTGCTGCTCTTGTTCACGACTAACTGACCCTACTCTTCCAACGCTTGAACTGTGATCTCTCTTAGGGTTAACTATATTTGCGTTTCTTGCTCTAACGCTCCTATCAACCACTCACTCTGCCATTCTCCTTGGCCCTTCTAAAACTGCCTCCCTATGGCCTTTAAACTCTTCTATACCCTCAGCTACTTCAGTCCTAACACTAACACTTCTACTCTCTTTCATACACCTATCTAACTCTTAATGCTCTACTATTTCTAATATGTCGCTCCACTTCAACCTTTCATTCTCCCATCGCATTTTCTCAATATGTTTCAGATTCATAAACTCAAACACACTCTCAGGCACAGTTGCCAACAACTTCCTCACTAACTTTACACCCATTTATCCGTTCGTCCCCAAACTTTTTCCTAGCTAATGTTTCCAACCTGCACATACATTGACAATGACTCCCAACATTCATTCTTGTTTCATCAAAGTCATGTTTTCTCCTATATCTAACGCTACTCTTTATTCTCTTCGCCTGTTCCACAATCCTGGCTTTCACACATTCATAAGGCACATCCCCCACACTCATCATTACCCCATACATACTCAACAAAAATCCCATCAAAAAGCTACCCAACTCTCTTGCCCAGACACTCTTATTATCCCCATACTTAGTCACACAATACTTCTCATATTCCTTAAAAAAGTCCCCTATATCCCTACTACCACATTCCTCGTATTGTGCACATCGGGGTACCTCTCTCATATACACAGCCTTTCGTACTTCCTGCTCACTCTAACTCTCACTTTCACTGCTTCCATTCTGATCCCTCTTAACCTCATCCAAATACAACGAATCATCTTCCATACCAACATCCATGCTCTTGATTACACTCTTCTTACCCTTCTTCTTTCTACCTACCTGTCTCCACTCGCCGCTATCTAAATCACTCTCAGCCTTTTCCCCAATGTATTCAGTACTAGTCTCATCCTGTCCATCATCCTTACTAACCTTCTTTCCCTTAGTCTTCTTCTTTTCCTTAGCCCCCTTCTTATTCTTGTCCTCAGGTTTATCCTTATCCTTTGTCTTCCCCATCTTTCCCTTACTTATCACAGCCAAATCACATTCGTCACTCATACTCTCATCCACTTGTGCTTTCACTTCCTTAATTGCTCCTGGCCCATCACAAGACCCAGTAGGCCTACCTCCTACTGCTCCCTCTCCCATGAATCCCTTCATCATTTCCTGCATCATCTCTTGCACACTACTCATCATTACTCAAAATTTTTCGTCCATTTTCTCAACCATTCTCTCTTGTGCCCCTTTCACCTCTTCTTTCATTTTCACTTTTGCACTCCTTAGCATTCCTCACATTTCCTCTAACTCAACCGTCAGCTCCTCACACTCTACCCTCAACCTCTCATTCTCTACTTCCAATCGTCCTCTCACTTCTCTCTCCAACCTCAACTACTCCTTCAGCCTCTCCCCTTCAATCAAACCTTCCATACTCGCTTTCTTCACCAATCATACAACCCACCACACCAACCATCCTGGAACTGCCACACCAGCAGCCCCACATTGGGCGCCAAAAAATAATGTGGCGGGATTATACAAGCTAAAAAACAAAAAACTCAAAACTCAAACGCATGTACTCACCTCAGACTCAGGGTGAGGAGCTGAGCTGCTGTCCACTGGATATATAGCTAGGCTAGGCTAGGCTAGGCTAACCACCGTAACGCAATACACAAACAACCGAACAAGTACAACAACCACACCACAATTCAATAACTACACAACAAAAGACCACTGCACCACAATCGCTATCAGGAACTACAACAACAACACTCAACTACTCATAACTCCAACAACTCATCTAAAACAAACTACTCACAAGCACAACAAACTGAACAACACAGGCACAACTTTCAAACATACAATACCAACAATAATTCAACCAGTAGCTTCAAGAACTACAAAATAACTGACCACCAGTAATACTGTTACCAAAAGTCTCTCACCAGCACCGGCACTCCTCCCAGACACGCTCGCTCCTCCTAACTCTCGTAACTGATACTTGTCACTGATATACGCAACAGAGAACCACAACAGACATACGCTTACGACCGCTATTAAACCACTCCCATTTATTCCTCCACCAATATCTCTCTCTCTCTCTCTCTTCTCTCTCTCTCTCTCTCTCTCACGCAACCCTCTGGGACGTTGTCAAATATAAACTACCATTATCACTCCTCCATAATTAGGCAGAGCAGTAAAACTCAGTCAACAAGGTCCGCTTCAAGATGTTGACAGGAAGTGAGGAACCATCCTCATACACTTCTGTTAATGAATTTGAGGGTTGTTTCATCTGGCAGTTTGTGAAGTGGGGCTCGGTGTCGAGGGAAGGTATGACATCATTAGATCAGTGTTGTTCTGTAGGACGAATTTGTGAAAATTTCAGAGCAGGAGATGCAATAGCAAGAGGGTATGAACGGCATTGGGGTATTCACTTCACCCCACTAGGTGGGGTTGTGGTCCTGCCAAATAATATGAAATGGGTTCCACACCTTAGTCTTCAGATTTCCAAGATTGAAGTCAACAACTATCTTATGAAACTAATGCTGGACATCTCTACATTCTTTGGTACTTTAGATTTATACACCACGTTTGTTGACTCCCACACCTCTCCATGGGGGCTGGGCTATTTCTTATTACAAGTCTACTGACCAGATGTGGGTGACACTAGACTCGTAAGAAGAAACTCATGATTTGTAAGCGTGGCACCATTGTCAGTTATCATTTTTATGATCTCGACCTGATACCTAACCTTTCTATGATATGCCGCATAATTTGATGTTTCCTGGTGAGGTAGACGTCACTGGTGTGCTTGCATACATATCCAACTATTTTTGTATGCAACTTTCCATTAGGTTACATACATATAATATATATGTGATACATACATACATACATACATACATACATATAGTAATGGCGACCTAACTTCTTGATGAAAGTTCATTGTGGATGATACATATCTTTTGTTTGCTTTAAATACAAATCTTCATTAATTTCTAGCCTCCCATCATAGTTCTCATCCATGTAGGTCTGGGTCTTTCACCTATTCCGGTGCCTACATGTGCCCAGCTGATGCCGTTACGTACTATTCTGAAAGTCATATCCATACGCTTGCCAATTTTTTATCTAGTACATACGGAACTTTTGTAATTTGCCTTTTTCTCTCATCTTCTTGAAACTTTTTGCTTGCGTTGACAAATCTAATAGGCCCTTAGAATAATCTTACATTTGTTTGCAGTTTCAGTTGATTTAATTTGCAAATCTTATTTAGCCACCTCGTTTTTGGGTGTGCCTTTATCAGTCACTCATTAAATACCCCCAACATCTCTAGTTGATGACCCTACTAGAATTTTCAGTCCAGCATTTTCTTTCGTCCTCTTTCTATGTTATTGAGCCATCTCTTCTTTTGACAGGTATCGTCTTCTTTTTGTTTTCATCCACAGTAATGTTATTAGTTAGCTAGTGGGCCTCCTTAACATATATGCGATCCTCTGTTTGTTAACAAACTCAGCCTATTTGCCCAAATTATCTCTTCTATAATCTCTTCTTGATTTCTGTTCACTTCACTTTCAGAACTTTTGTGCTTGACTCATTGTAAGGCCCGTGCATGCGGAACTCTGTTTGATGTGACGTCAGAAGCGTAGAAAAAGCGGATAAGATTCCGACATTTCCCGCTTCTGTCACATCAAACAAAGTTCGTCGTGCAAAGCTCGACCGGGTGGATGGGGCTTTACACTTTCTTCATTTCATCCCTGGATTTTATATATATATGTATCTTTTACTTTAGCCCGTTCTTTATTGCATCCCAGCCGCATCCACGATTTGTCTTTTTGTCACATATCCGAGCACTTTCCCAGCTGCTACTCTTTCTCAGAATGCAGTGCTTTGACATTACAAGTCGTTTGGCACTAGGGTGCAATTTTATTTTTATTTTTAAGGTTTATTGACGATAGTGTGATGTGGCTGATATGAAGGTTAGAGAGAGATTTTCTAAGCATTTGTAAGAGGAACAAATTGAGGTTATGAGATGGCACTGTGAATTTTATTGTGGATATCTGAAGAATGAATGTGGTTAATTTCTTTGGTGTTTTTGGAGTATAGTATATAGCAGATAGAGTAGAAAAAGAGAGGAGATGAATCTCGGGGCAGGCAAAGCGAGAAAGGAAACTGTTTCTCGAAAAAATTTTGGAATGGACATAGAAAGTTGATGGAAGCTAAAGATGAGATGCCTGTACATTAAGCCTAAACTCTTCTTTCAAAGTGAAGTGTGTGGGTTGGATATTGAAAAGATAAAGAGAAAAAAGTGTTACTCTTGATATTAATTGCTTTCAAACTACATGTCGTAAGAAGAGTGAAAGTCGTAGTAAAGAAGTTAGCAGGAATGAAAAGGATTATAGTATGTTGTGTTGGTTAGATCATGTGAAGAGAATGAACTACAATAGGCTGGTGGAATAAGTTAAGTATATCTTAGTTTAACTAGACCACTGAGCTGATCAACAGCTCTCCTAGGGCTGGCCCGAAAGATTAGATATTTTTACGTGACTATGAACCAATTGGTTACTTAGCAACGGGACCCACAGCTTATTGCGTGATCCGAACCACATCGAGAATTGAATTTCTATCACCAGAAATAAATTCCTCTGATTCTCTGATGGAAGAGCAGGGAATCGAACCCGGGCCCTGAGAACGGTAGTCGAGCATGTAACAGACTCGTCCAACAAGGAACATAAAAGTGCTTAGGATGGAAAGCCCTTGAATATGCTGGATAGGTAGAAGGGATATTGGAATGGAAAGGATTTGATGCGAAGGAAGCCAAAGGGTACATGCTATAGAGTTTTTCTCTTATTCAGCAGTTAAAGGATAAGTGTGTCTTTGGAGTCTTATTTAGGAAAAGGGCTTTTTTATGATCTTCACGCCTGTTTTAAGCTTTCGAGATTAAAAAAATCAGTGTTATGGATAATGACTAGTGGAAGCCTGGTTCCAAAATAAAAGAAAACATGTTCAGGATAGTATTTACACATTGTTATGGAGTATCCTCATAACAATTGCTTACCAGTAAAATTGAATGTTTTAGAGACAATGTTGTGCTTTTTGACATTCAATGATGAACAAAGATTATACATTATATAACCTCGATGGAAATGCATTGGAGGGTAGTGCTGTCTGTGTACCTCACGCTGTGCACTGTAGGCATTACTTAAAGTTCTTTTGCTGCGTCCTTTCAGCCCGTAGCTGCAACCCCTTTCATTCCTTTTACGGTACCTCCGTTCATTCGCTTTCCTCCATCTTACTTCCTACCCTCTCTTAACATTTGTTTCATAGTGCAACTGCTTTGTGGTTTTCCTCCTGTTACACTTTTGGAACCTTTCGTAACTGTCGGTTTCCTCTCAGCGCTGAATGACCTCATAGATCTCAGTGTTTTGGTCTTTGGCCTAAATTTTATATTGTGTTCTATTCTGTTCTAGGGTTAATCCGGAATGTTTAGGTCAAAAATTAAGAAACTAGGTTATTCAAGATGACCTCAGTGGCACCAGGTTAAACCTTATTACATTAATGCAATTTACAAGGTCTGGAAGGTCGGCTGATTAATGACGTACGTCAAAGTTTAGTTCTCACAGACGAGAGAGATTTAATTATTGATCTGCGACACTTCTGAGGAAAGATGTTAGAATTTGTCAACTCGCTGAAATTGAAGCTACAAATACTTTTGTGCATCGCACGAAATGGTTCTAGATAGGGCAAAGACTATACTAAGCTATCTTTGCATTCATGGCGTGCGTTTACAACAGTACTAACATTTCTTTTCCCCTCACGCATAAGCTGTATGCCTGACTTTTAACGTAAATTAAAACATGCTAAAATATACGGTTAAATAGACTTGTCTCACCAACGAAAATTGAAATAAGTACGTATATTTTATTATAAAAAAATTTTCTGTAATTGTTTCACATGAGCATTTTACTTTTTACATTTGCATTCTAATAAATAAATATCATAAAATTCCTGTATCTTTAACTCAACGCAAATCACCTTTTTCAGACCTTCTTAGGCTCTTCTAGACCTTTCCTACCCACACAACAACAGCAACAAAGTAGTTTGTATGCTTACTCCCCGAGTAAGCGAAACTCGCAATTATGTTTGGTGTTATTCAGGTGTATTACAAAATGCCAGAGGGATGAATTGTAAAGCTTGAAGCCTAATGGCAACAACTTTTTGATGCTTGCAGTGCTAAGGATACTGGCAGCTCCCACTAACTGCCGTGAACTCGACTGGAATCCTGACTGGGATGGATTGGGAATGTCATAATACGATTCGTTCCTTTTGCGTTCAAGTCACGACATTTAAAGAATAGGACATTGATTTTGTGGTTCAGGTTTTTTTTTTTAGTTTTTAAATTTTTTGTAGGAGTGCATTATACATGTTATTTCTTCTTGGCTACACAGCATGTTTACTCTCAACTTTATATATCCCAACAAGCAGAGCGAACAAAGATATATGAGGGTAGGAAGAGGAAACCAAAAGAGTTAGGGGTGGTAGGTGGAAATGATAGGCTAATTTAATTTAAAAAAAAAAAAGAAGATAAAAGCTTTTTGAGGTGAAGAGGAGGCCATATACAGGTACACCTGGAATATGGATGGAATATAAAAAAAGAATGAGATAAAGAGTAACAAAACTTAGGGGTAAAGATGAGCCAGAACATGCTGGAAAAGAAAATACTCTGCAAAGAAGAAAAAGCAAATAGAGAAAAGTCAATGAACAGATTAAGGGTCTCGAAATAAAAGATGCGGAGGCAGATGCAATCTGAAGCAAATGCTGTTCTGGGTCGATGGAATATGATGTGTTGAATGTGGGGTATGAAACAGACGCAGAACCGAGTGAAGCATTATGGCCTGTCCAAACCAGCAGGCATTCCCGTTGGGTACTTCCAGCTCTTTGTATTTTCTATCACTTCTGAAGCAGGGTTACCAGACAATCGCAATGTTCTGGCTCCATACTCGGTCAGTCCTTATAGTGAAACGGTTTATGGGAACAGTGTTTGCCCGTCGGGCAGTGACCACTAGTGTGGACAGGGCTTTAATGGGGGAGGTTGGTGATGCAATGCGTATGGCAAAGGAAATCCTGAATATATGGAAGGTAGTGAAAAAGTTGAAGAATGAAAAGTCACCAGGAGTCATCACATTTTCAAAACTATCTAGGACTCATATTTCTTGGCGGTCATTATCTTTTATGATATTTAGTCTTTTGTTTGTTTTTATAGTCATCCTCAACGGGGTTGTATCAAGCACGTTACGAAAGTGGATACATACCTGGTTAAAACCCCGGGGTGGGGGGGTGGGGGGTCACTATCTAGGAAAGATCCTTCAAAATGGACCACAGCATCTCGCTTCAAATTGACAAGAGTGGCTGACCAGGCTTTAGATTGTAGGTATGTAGATGGAAAAATATTAAAATTTTGGAGAGAGGATAACTTGTTCCTTCGTATGAAACTGAAGCGTCACGAGGTTATTTAGTATAAGTAGGACGGTGTCTGGTGTGATGTTGACCAAGAAAGTAGGACAAAAGTAGGATCATGAAAGAGGAGGATGGCAGGGAAGAGGAGCTAGGAGAAGAAAGGTGACCGAGAGGGGAAAAAATGTTCAATATAAGATAAGAAGATAAAGGAGGAAGATAAATAAGAAGGGAGGAAAATGAGATAACATCTCAAAATATGGAACATTTGTTTATATTTTTAGTGGCTGAATTTTGGCAGTTTTCTCCTAAAATTGAGAGTATTGAGAACGTAGCCGAATTTTGAAATATGTATATGTATTTCTTGACTCTTAATTAACGTTATTTCTGTGAAAGCTAAATGAGGTCCTTGTAGTGTAACAATTTCATTCACGTAAAGCAATTAGTGTCGGACGATTACTTTTTGACAGCATACTTAAGGGAGGGAGGGGTGACCATAAATATTTGGCACATACGTAGGTACAGTTCCCATCGCGTATTTCGCACCGCAGTGGCGTGGTCGGTATGGTGTTGGCGTACCACCTCGGTGGCCGCAAGTTCGATTCTCGGTTATTCCACTGAGGTGTGAAAGATGTGTATTTCTGTGCAACTGGCAACCCCAGTGCGATGCACTGTAGGCTTTACTAAAGATTCTTTGAAGCGTGCCTTCGGCCACCTAGCTACAACCACTTTCGTTCCTTTTACTTCACCGCCTTTTATATTCTCTTTCTTCCATCTTGCTTCCTGCCATCTTCTAACAATTGATTCATAGTGCAACTGCGAGGTTCTCCTGTTACACCTTTCTAACCTTTTACTGTCAAATTCCTTTTCAGCGCTGAATGACCTCACAGGTGCCAGCGCTTGGACTTTGGTTTAAATTCCTTATTCAGTTCATCTAGAGTTTGAAACGCTATATTCTATTAGGGAAAGTGACTATTCTCTCTCTCTCTCTCTCTCTCTCTCTTAGCATATCTTTATTTGGAATAAGTGCACTCCTTTCTTCCTTTGCGCAGTTGACCCCTTTGGGAAAGTCATTCCTTTGATAGTTACTGTTATTATTGAATCAGTTTCTTTGAGTACGCCTTGTCCCGTTGGTATAGGTGTCATATTGACATCAAATTGAAGGCAATAATCCGGCCGATGATAAGACAATGATGAAATGCTGTTTCTGATTTTATCTCGTTCCTGCCTTCGTTACAACAGGAGTGTATCACTGGTGTGTGTATGTATATTTGTAGTTGTCAGAGCTTTTGGAAGATGAACTGTAGAATCCAGGTAAAAGTGTCACTGGAAAAAGTTTTTCCTAGATAGAGAACCCAAAGGGTAAATTTTAACCTGGTATGTTTCCATGTGTCCACCTATGCGGGGTGTTTAGTACAAGCCTGTTGAGGATTTTATATTTAAACCCGGTATGTATCCACTTTCGCAGCGTGTTTAGTACAAGCCTGTTGGGGATTTTGTTTTAACCCGGTATGTATCCACTTTTGCAGCGTGTTTAGTACAAGCCTGTCAGGGATTTTTTTCCCCATGATATGTATCCACCTCTGCGGTATGTTTAGTACAGCCCGTTGAGGATTTTTTTTACCCTATATGTATCCACCATTTTTACCAGATATGTGCCCACCTTTGTGGTGAGTTTAGTACAAGGCCGTTGGAGATATTTTAACCTTGTATGTATCCACCTATGTAGTGAGTTTAGTAGAAGCCCGTTGAGGATTTTTTTTACCCTGTATGTATCCATGTTTGCGGTGTATTTAGTACAAGGCCATTGGGGATTTTTTTTTACCTTGTATGTATCCACCTTTGCAGTGAGCTTAGTACAAGCCTGTTGGGATTTTTTTAACCCGGTATGTATCCACTTTTGCGGTGTGTATAGTAGAAGCTCTTTGGGGATTTTTTATTAAAACTGTATATGTCCACCTTAGTGACGTGTTTACTACAAACCTGTTGGGGATTTCTGCAAAAACCTAAACACAAGACTGTAAATATCAAGAAATAGTGTGAAGTTTTCCCTGTGACTATATTACCTGTCACCATAGATTAATGTGACATTTTTCTTATATCTTTTTTCCTAGCCAAATTTGTGACCATATTTTCCTGTGAGTATATTTCCGGCCATCGAATTGTGAATTGCTTTGAGCAGTCATTTCATAATTGCAACTTTTACACCGCTATATTAACAGTGAGGAATACAGATCCACACCCATTAGTTTAATATTCTCTTTATTGGCGGTGCTTGGTTGGTTGCGTAACAAGAATCGGGTGAGTGTGAAATGCGTAAATGTGGTGGTAAAATTGTCAGCGTACGTAAAAGGATGAATAGTGTTTGAAGAACCCGGCCATGTGGAATGACAGATTAGTGGAGTGTGTATAATTCAGATATGTTAGGAAGGAGGAGGGGAGTTAGACGTGGAAAGTACTCGACAGGTGAATTGAGGAAGAATTAGACAGAAAATAGATTTGTAATTAGGAAGTGTGTGTGTGTCTGCACGCAAGATTGAGCTTAATGGCTCAGTGTTGTTAGTGAGAAATGCCTGCGTATACTGTAACCATATTGTTAATATTGTAATTGTAAATAATGTAAGTTTAATCCTTTCAATAAACAGTTGATAAAGAAAAAGCAAAGATACCGGTGCTTCTGTTAGCATACTTTTAGCTGCAAATGTCGTGAAGTTATCTGCACGGTGGGTTCTCATCCACGATTGCAAGTGGGTTCATCCGCGGTCACAAGTGTGTGTGTGTGTGTGTGTGTGTGTGGGAGGGAGTAACAATGGTGATAATTCTCTCTGTTGTTCCCTCTGTGGGGCAAATTATCATATAATATATTCATTATATATATATATATATATATATTATATATATAGATATATTATAATATATCTATATATATCTATATAATAATAATATATATATCTATATATTATTATTTATATATATAAATAACAGTACAATATATATAGATCGTATATATATATATATATATATAGTGATTATATATTATATATATGCGTGTGTGTGTATAAATAAATCACGAAAATGTGGATCGCTGAATATATAAATAAAGGCAAAAGCCACGGAAGAAAATGGAACGGAGGAGTACTGCGAGGCATTTCGACTCCGGTCTGCTAAGTAAAGAACATTGAGTCGGAAGGCCTCGCAGTACTCCTTCATTTCACATTCTTTCATGGCTTTTTGCCATTTTATTTATATGTTATATATATATATATATACATATATATATATTATATAATATATATATATATATATATATATATATATATATATATATATATATATATATATATATATATATATATATATATATATATATATATATATATATATATATATATATATATATATATATATATATATATATAATATATATATATATATATATATATATATATATATATATTCTAGACACCTTTTCATGTCTGTTTTAACATCCGTAGGTGAAGAAAAGTTCAAGAAAACCGGTGGGATAATCAATTAAACTTTCAAGATTTTTAACACGTTTAAATCGATATTGTAATGATTGGAAATTAAAACGAACTGCACTTGATTTTATGAAATGTTATTGCACATACAGCTAAAACGGATTAGATTTATTATTTTTTCATTAGGATATTACCGGTGTGCAACACATTCGATAACTTGAGCTACACTGAAGCAGATTTCTCAATTTTGGTCAAGTGTTCGGATTCTTCACAATGTAAGTAGTTTGCTTTATACTTCATTATATCACGGCATATATTTAAAGCAATTAGTGCTGCAGAGCCCATCTCAATCAGCTGCTATTATCTCGGGAATGAGAAGAATCTCATCGTCATTTAGAGTAAGCTTTAATTAACTGGTTTGTAGAGACAATAACTCCAGCCATTGCCAACGAGCGTCCATTTAACTATGGCATACCACAATCACCTCATGATACACAGCACCACAACAGAAATAAAAAAAATAAACTCATAAAGGGGCAGGAAACAGATAACCAATCAGGAATCGGTGTCCATCCGTGAGAGCCAATGAGCTTTCAGAAACCACTCCTCATGCGAGCCTCATTTCGCTACCCCCGCACCAAGCATCTCCTCCTCCTCCCTCGAGGGCCATGAAGTGGTTCTGCGGTTGCCGAGTAACCTTCCGGCATCGGCTGTAATTATGAATAGCCTTCAAATTGACTCTACGTGCAGCGTACAATGCCAACAATGTTGCTCCGAGGTGCTACTAACTAGATGAAGTCACGAGCTCAGTGACCAGTTTTTCTTCTTGATTTGCCTGTTTTTTTTATTCTTCTTTTTTTAAATAATATATTGACTTTGTGATGAAGTTTCAATGACAGCCTGGAATGGGTTCAGAATTAAGCAGTAAGAAAAATTAATTTCACTTGTTGTGGCTGTGAAACCAAATAATGAGCATTGTGAAATTTTCCAATTAGCGTAAAAGACCTTTTGTGTAGTTTCCATATACTTATACATTCAGGGAGATCAAGGGAGATTGATTAGTGAATCTTAGATGGTTCTCCCGTACAGAAAACATCTATATACATAGCGAGACTTTCATACTTGGTTATGAATATACGGTAATCGCCAACGGGTTTGTGGTAAACACGCCGCAAAGGGGGATGTATACAAAGTTTTTTAAAAATCCCCAAGGGGTTTGTACTAGACACGCCGCAAAGATGGATACGTACCGGGTTAAAACCCTTGTGGGTCACTTCAGAAAACATTAGTGTGACTTTTTTTCTTTGTGACTTTTTTTCTTGCGACTTTTTTTACCTGGATTCATGAATATGACTGTAAAAGGCACTCAAGACGGTAGAGATGATCCAGACCCTGGCGTCACTCGTGGTCTTAACTTTTGCATATGCACCTGCTGTCAATTTTTTGCTCATGCCCTCATGCTCTGCAGTAAGGAGGCAGCCTAAAGGCAAACCTAATACCAACAACAGGACGTCAGAGCATAGAGAAAAGGAGTGTTTTGAACATGCCGAAAACTAATATAGCGATAATAATTAAATAATGCTTTTCTTTTCGTGTTTGTGTAAATTCTAGTGCAATGCTTCTATTAGGCTGATAAGCTTAGTTTGTGAACAATGAGCAATTTTTATGTTTAGATTTTAACACCGTATAAATCATGTAGATAAGGTAAAGAGCATCGGACGAGTCCTGTAGACATTTTCCTTGGTATTATATGATCAATACCGCGTGAGAAAAAGTGGGAGTAATCTTGTCGGCGTTACACCAAGTTTTTCACTGAACCGTAGAATCTTGTGCAAAACTTTTGACGATGTAACCAACAAACTGATTAGTATATTTCCATCGTCTGGAGTTACCAATTGGCCTAAACAGTGACAGATATGAGGTTTTTGTTTGCACCTCGTCAATACACAGCTACTAGGTAAAGAGCTAGTTTTGATGTTCAGTCCCTATTTACAAATGTCCCTGATTTCGTTTTCATTGATGTTATCCTTGGATAATTAACCCCTACCCCGAATACCAAAATTGGGAAGGCTTCTTTCGCTAGTATTTGTGAGTTATTTACAAGAGCAATTCTTTAATTAATTTTACTCTTTTCTGAAGAATGTCATTCCCAGTTATTTTTAGATTTTGTCAGCTCTTTTCATCCCGATATTACTTTTACTGTGGAAAAATAAGAGTGTAATGGTTGCATTTTCACTTTAGATATGTCTCGTTTCGAGGGAAATTTTGTGACTGCCAATTCTAGACAGAAAACAGCCTTGGGTTCAACTTTTTTTAGTCATTGTCCCCTTGTTTAAAATGCCATTTATTGCAGGACTCCAGTTCATAGAGCCTTATCTCTTTGCTCTAACTAGACTAACTTTCACTTGACGTCAGGTTTTTAGAGACGTTTTTAAAGAATAACTTATCCCATGAACTTATTCAATAAAATCATTAATGAATTTTCAGACAATATTTTAAAGTCAAAAACTGTCGTTTGCACCGTCCCCAAAAAGATTATGTATGTTTCCCTAACCTTCACAGATATTGCTGATTTAATTAAACGTAAATTATTGTCAATCTTGAGCCATCTTTATCCGTATGTTGACTTCCGGTTTACTTTTAATAACCCTCTTACAATTGGAAGTCTTTCAAGACACCCTCCCGCAGTTGATGTGTACCTGCATAATTTGCAAGCTTAATTGCTATAAATGTAATTTTGGGACTTACGTGGGACGTACCAAGCGCGGTAGGCACCAACTTTCCTATAGTTGTGTCATTCATCGTACAGCCTTAACGTGAAGCAAAAATGAAAACAGAGCCATTAGACTCCATGCTATATCCTGCCACCATCACATAGTATACAGTGATTTTCAAATACTTGGGCAACGTATATATATAACCGCCATTTCCCTCTTTAGAGTCCCTCCATATTAAACAATCACCAACACTCAATAGCCAAACCATCTCAGTTCCATTGTTCATTGCTTGCATTTAACTACAGACATGAACAACAGGTTCTCCGGTGTATTTTGTATCACATCATCATTATTTTGAATTTTAATTTTTTTTTTCCTCGGCATCGGCTCAGTGATTTTATTGGGCGAGTTCTTAGTTTTGGGTTAGTTTTGATTTGCAGGTAACTTTAGTTTTTGTTGTCCCCTTTTGGATACGATCCTCGTATGCTTGTTCGTTGTTCTTTACATTATTTTTATGTATTTTAAAGTGACTGTCAAGTTACAGCTGTTTTAAAACTCTCGGGTCAAGTCTATCAGTTTAGTTTCCTTGCTGTTACTTTTCATTTTATGCCATTCTGTACCATAAACTAGGGGCTCTTAGCAGGGGGCATCCATACACATTGGGGCTATGAAGTTAAGTATATTCTAGCTTAACCAGACCACTGAGCTGATTAACAGCTTTCCTAGGGCTGGCCCGAAGGGTTAGATATTTTGACGTGGCTAGGAACCAAATGGGTTGCTTAGTAATGGGACCTACAGCTTGTTGTGGGATCCGAACCGTTTTACATCGAAAAATGAATTCTTAATCATCAGGAATAAATTCCTCTGATTCTGAGTTTGCAGAGCGGGGAGCGAGCTCGAGCCTTTTTACTAAATCAGTAGGCGAGCACGTAACTCATTCGTCCAATGAAGAACTCATGGGGGTATGAGAACCACATGCTGGGGGTATGGGACTTGATCTCTGGGTATTTGTATTTGATTTGAGTGTGTCAATGTGTACATGGGTTAATTTTGTAAATATATAACTATAAATGCTTTTGATTTTCTTACATGTTCTGTTGCTAGCTATTCATACCTAAAGTATGTATTAAACTAAGTATATTATATTGTCAACAAATAGGACTTAAGTGGACTTCAGTAAAGGGGCTAATGAACCATATTGGGCAATTCACTGGGCGTTTGGAGTCATCAAAAGGTTAAGAATTCCTGTCATAAACAAAACAAAGCATGTGGCTTTATGCAGATACTTAGAAAAATGATAAAATTACCGAAGTTTCATTGTCACTTTTCGCTAGGGCTTGTTTCAATACTGGCATTATGAGTGCTTCAGTTGTTTGTCAAGTATTAGGTATGTAATAACGACGACAAAAGTTTTTTTTTTATTAAAATTTTGAATATATATATATATATATTTATATATATATATATATATACTATTATACATATATACACATATATATATACATATATATATATATATATTATATATATATATATAATGTATTGAAGTAATAGAAGTCCACACTTATATAAGATGTGTATTAAGAAATTCTTATATGTCGGGAGCTTTCGTCTACTTGATCAGTAGACCTCATCAGCCGTACTGATTTTTCCTTTTTCAAAAATATACGTGGTCACACATATATATGTCTGTGTGTGGGTTTTCATTTACATGATATACCTGAACACACATGTTAGAAAACATGCAAAACCTCAAAGCTCCTATATATTATGATTAAAGGTTATATATATATATATATATATATATATATATATATATATATATATATATATATATATATGTATGTATGTGCATGTATATATATACTACATATATATAATATAATATATATATATATATATATATATATATTACATACATGCATACATATATATATATATATATATATATATATATATATATATATATGTATGTATAAATGAATATGTATATATATGTATATGTACTATATATGTATATGTATATATGTATATACATATATACATACATATAGATACTCACATATACATATATATATACCCATATTATATATATATATTATATGTATATAGGTATATATATGTATATATATGTATATGTATATGTATGTGTATATTGTGTATATATATGTGTATATAAATGTATATATGTATATGTGTGTGTGTGTGTAAGGATTAAGCTACAAATGTTGTTATATCCAATTCGATTTACCTTGGCAATAATATATATATATGTATATATACTTCGGTATACGTATACGTATATATGCACATATTATTTCGGAGGTGGTGCGAATTGGATATTAAATGACATTTGTCGCTTAATACTTGTATATGAATCACGGTGATGTGATAGAAATTTATATATATATATATATATATATATATATATATATATATATATATATATAGGTGTGTGTGTGTGTGTGTGTGTGTGTGTGTGTGTGTGTATGTGTGTATTTTATGCTAACCGTAACAATAATAAAAGCACAGCAGTGTTCTTTTGTCGACATTAACCGCTCGTGATTGTGTGCCGTTACCGTAAGCAGTAAATAAGCAGGCAGTGTTAACATATCACGTTCAAGTGTGACAAAACTTCCACGCCTTGTCCCATTTTATTTTTAATTTCTCCGTCCACACATTTCTCACACCTTTTATTCATATCATGTCTATTCCCAGTTCGTATCTCGAGAACACCTTTATATATTTTCCTTTATCGATTTCCACAGGTCACTCGTTCACCAGACTCCAAACACTGTCAGGATCCTTATTCCTTGGCGCCTGCTTTGTTAAGTTAGAGAAGTCTTTCACTCTGTGGAATTCTTAGCCCCGAGTTCACTGGAGGAAAGCAGGTTATGGTAGATAAGCGTCGGACACTCAATTCACCCTGTTAATTACCCAAGGGAGGTCACCTCCCTATTTTTTTTGGACAGATCAAGTGAATGAATGCATGGCGAATTTGAGTTCATTTGATTTATGAAAGTCTGGCCCGATACCCTGGCAATGGAGTCATTTGGTGGTTCAGTACATGCATGGCCCTGTAGGGAGGATAGTACCTTCTGTGCACCTCATGCGATGCACTGTAGGCATCACTCAAGGCTCTTTTGTAGCATCCCTTGGGGCCCATAGCTTTAGCCTCGTTCATTCTTTTTACTGTACCTCCGTTCGTGTTCTTTTTCTTCCATCTTACTTTCCACCCTCTCGCAACAACTGATTCATGGTGAAACTGCGAGGTTTCCCTCCTTTTACACTTTTCCATCATTTACGCTGTCAGTTTCCGTTTCAGCGCTGAATAACCTTTTATGTCCCAGTGCTTGGCTTTTGGCCTAAATTCTATATTCTATTCAAGCACATTCATGGCGAGAGGCGAGGAACTAAAACAAATGATATTGCCATACTGGTTGGACAGTAAGGTACTGCCCAGTTGAATAGTTTTAACCAAGTGCAAATATCTCATATTTGACCACAAGGAAGTTCCTCGCTGGACGAGTAGTTTTCGCGCTCGGCTGCCAGTCCGGTGGTCCGAAGTTCGAATCCCGGCTCGGCCAACGCGGAATCAGAGGAATTTATTTCTGGTGATAGAAATTCATTTCTCGATATAGTGTGGTTCGGATCCCACAATCAGCTGTAGGTCCCGTTGCTAGGTGACGAATTGGTTCCTAGCCACGTAAAAATATCTAATTCTTCGGGCCAGCCCTAGGAGAGCTGTTAATCAGCTCAGTGGTCTGGTTAAACTAAGATATACTTAACTTAACTTTGACCACAAGGACTCCTTTCTTCCAATAAGATACATCGGTTGACGACCGATTATGATTTATTCAGTTAGTGGGATTTTTTTTTTTTTTTTTTTTTTTTTTTTGCCCATTGTCGGGCTGCATCATCGTCGAGTAAGAAAATCATTGCTGAAGCAACAGCGAATGTTGGGTCTTCTTGTTGCTTATCACGCTGTCAGTAAGCTCTTACGGAGGTGAATAAGAATAAATACCACCTCCGTTGTCAAACGTTACGCCCCTTACACACCCCCAAAGGCGTCACTTGAGTGCTCCCTTGAAAGCGAATTACATTCGTCAGTCTCTCACATATTCATCATTTGCTTTTTTTGCTTGTGAAAATATATTTATTTATTGGGAGGGAAACGTACAGTTCTCACTATTTTTTAAAAAATACAGTAAAATTCTATTGCTTTTTTAAGTATGAATCCATTTTACAGATGCTGCCGTGTCCAACACAAATCTATCGAAGTATAACAATCTTACAATAGAGGAGATGATACGAGTTTTCATCCAGTCTTCAAGAGAATCAACTATGAGAATAAGACAAGGTAAGAGAGGGAGTTTAAAAACCCATTGGCTGTTTCACAGTAATTTGTTCCTCTGAAACTCGGAAATCCATATTCTGTTAATCTGGGCGAAGGGAAGAGACAGTAAGTCCCCGTATCATTGTTCGAAGACAATTTCTAGGACTTGGTATCTGAATTTATTGGTAGTGATATTTTCAGTTCATTAATCCTTAAGGAATAAAAAAAGTGATTGGTTCACCAAAATTTTAAATGCCAAATATTTCAATAATTGTCTCATGTGCAAGTTCACTTATATTATTCTTAATTTGGGCAGCTTTCCTCCTACTTATAAACAAGATTAGACACTTTTGAAAGCAAATATCTACACTTGAAGACTATGGGTTAATGAAAAGAACATTTCCTAATATGAATACATTTATTTGATATAATGAATCATCTGTGGTACAGGTAAATAAAATAGAAATAGACGTCAGCAGCTATGTACAAAGTGCGCTTACACACACAAACATGACTGGCAGAGCTTCAGGGAAGCGCTGTAGGCAGAATACCCGAAAACCCTCTTGCCAAAATTTGTTTTTTGTGCTTTGTTTTTGACAGAAGCATTCGTTAATCTTAGTCATTTGTAGTTTGCATGATGTACTAAAAGTGAAGGCTATGCAACTCGTTACCTTATGAAATATTTTACTTTTCTTTCTTTTTTTTTTTGTATTTTTTTTTTTTTAGAATTCCCACTAATGCAATTCATTTGTCATTCAATATCTATCTGGGTAAAGCAGTTGAAGTGCATCGTTACCAATGTTAAATTGAGATATGAAATGTTGTGATCGTCTCATCACAGTGTTCGTAAAGATCTTTGAAGTTTAATCTCATTACAGTATCTTTGAAGTTTAACCTCATTACAGCATGCATAATGATCACTCAAATTACAAACGCCATTGACTGTCACGAAAGGAATGGTGTTACGCAAAGGATGCGCAAAAGGGAACTTGGCGAGAATTCCACCTGGCGCGCATTCCCGGAGCCCTGCTGATATGCACAAACCTCACGCGCAGCGCACACAAAACCCCCATCCAATGAAGGCCTTCATGATCTTGGCTTTCTGCCGAAGCCACGAATTCATTTCTATTTCGAAACGATTCCTTCGCTATCAAAAGCCTTATAAACTATTTCTGGACCGAATCCTTCTTAAAGCTTAAGTTTTTCAAAGGCCTGGCAGATGTGCCAAGAGTTCAGGAGGTCTTCATCAAGGGCGTCCCATAAGTTTTTTGAAGTGTGATTCAAGACATAGATCATTCATACTCCCATGCATGTTGATGTTATCATTGCCTGTCAGTGGTCAAGTCGAAAATAACATCCATCACTGGAATGCTAACAAGCGTACAAAATCCATAATGGGAATGGGAATCCTTATAAATGACCTTTGCTTTCTGCAGTGGCGTTTAAGACACACACACACACACACAGCACACGCATACACCTCTCTCTCCCCCTCTCTTATACACAAACGCGCTTGATCGCGCGCATCGATTTAATCAGCCACTTGAGACACGTCATGTGATCAGATTACTAGTTTTACAGCAACTCGTTAAATCACACATCAGATTGCAATAAAACACTTAAGGCCGTATTTAACAGATGTTGTCCGACGTTGCAGCTGCGGAAGGCCTTTCTTTGCCGGAATTTCGGCTTCAACTTCACTAGGATTGAATTCTCTTTTACTTGAAGAAGAATTTCTTTTGCCATATTCATGCGGAAATTTTGGAGACGAGAAAGAAAGAAAGGCCGAAAGACTGGTCACAACTGCATCGCCTGTTGACGTAACACGCTTCAAGCATACGACACTTATTACCTACATTAAAGTTTTGAGAGATTGTTTGGCACAACATAAAAAATCCATATTATGCAGTAGTAATTTTTCTTACACATACAGAAATATGCAAATATACATCAGTCTTAAAAATAAACTGTACAGTGGCAAAAATAAAGATATATGTTATATTATGTCTCATGGACAAGAAGTAGCCTTCAGAGTTTCGGATCTCACAAAAAACAAAAACAAAAAAAAGATGATAAGGACCAATCATTCAATGAGGCACTGTTTATTGAAATATCTTCAGGTATCACTTAACACCCACAAAGGCCCAAATTCACTCTTTCCAGGGAAAAATAAAAGACTGAAGAATATCGACCGATTTAAAGTGGGTGCATCTTGGCCCTGCCAGCGGTGCCTCCCTTATTAATGACTTCCTCTACTTGCTTTTATTTCAGTTTTTAGTCCTCGACAGAGCCTCATCAAATGACTGATTCTTGACCGCAAGACCCTTCGTGGTTTCACGCCAGTTTACTGTTGATATACGTCTGATAAAATATGAGTAACTGCAGATACAAACATCAATGATGTAATTTTATTTTAAAATAATGTTCAAGACAAAATACATGTTCCAGTAAGTTCATTTACAAAGGAGACACTCACACACTGATTGCAGCCATCTTGAGGTATAATGGATTTTTATTTATGCTAATGATAAATCCTACGGTTATGCTTAAATAAAGTTTAAAACTTAGATTCCTAGGAACACAAAAGTCCTATTTCTGTTTACACGAGAATCCTATATCCAGTTTACACATGACATACATTCACGACTCCTATAGTTCTATAAAGAGAAATTCTTAGCCAAGTATTACAAGTATTTCAAACAGTGCCAAGAGCATGGTTCCAGGGTGGTAGAAGCGAATGCAATGCATTGGCTGCATTATTCATTAATGTATATAACTACTTCTATTTTGTAAAACAACGTAAATTATTCATTTCATTTGTTAACTCCCAATTAAATACAGTTACCAAGGGGTATATGTATATACGTATATATGTAGTCTGCATAGAAGAAAAATTATTTTTTCCAACAATAAAAAAAAATTGTCGTTAAAGTTTATATATGTAGTGTATATATATATATATATATATATATATATATATATATATATATATTATATATTTTTATAGATATAAAAATCCCTATAAAACTTATAACATATATATAGTATAATATACACCACAGTGTATACATTATGGACATACATTTATATATATATATATATATATATATATATATATAGAATGTATACATATAAATAAATATTACATATATATAGTATGATACACATACATATATACATACACATATAACATACATATATATATATATATATTATTATATATATATATATATATATATATATATATATATATATATATATATATATATATATATATATATATATATATATCTCACTGTATGAAATTAAGCATGAAAACTATGCGGAGTCCAAGCTAGATGATGTAACAGTAATGCAGTTATAAAAAGATAAATATGTATAGTATATATATATTTTATGGGGTAAAAGCAATGTCACGCAATTATTGCCAGAATGTCCACCCGATTTCAAGGCAACAATGCTACTTACATAGCGTAATATGGGACAATCATGCATCGAGCGAAAAACAGCTGCTTTTAAAGTATAAAGCAATAAGAAACAGAAAAACAGAGCTTCAGTGAGTAGACCATTACTTAACTAGTTTGTGCAGCTGCTTTCATCGGTCGAAACATGTTGTGACTAGGGTTGTCGCTCTTTTATGAAAATGCTCCGTTTGATGATGGTCCTTGTCTCTTGATTATGGCATAAATATGAATTGTGTTACAAAGTCTCTTATATTTTTTCTGCTTCCAAAGGTTTACTGTACAAAATACAAAATGCATAATATCGAAGGTACTCGAGTTCTCTTTATTACTCTTGAATTTTCCTTAACGTGAGAGTTCTGGGTGGAAGGAAATGACGTAAGACATAAAAGATGAGATGTCAAAGCCGGAGAAACAGGAAACTTGGATACCCCTTGAAAATGCTTCAGTACAATCAACTCTGCCGAACGGAACGACTGAAGTGGTGACATATTCCATTCTGAGAACAAGCGAACTTACAATTTCTACTCATGAAATGACATCGTTTATCGTTTATATCTTAAAATGGCTGAAACTACGTCATCTATTATTGAAAAAAAAAATATTGAACTGCGGAAAATTTCACATGAAAACAAGAGGATTCTCATTACACCTGAATCATCATTCCATGCGTGAATTTGATAGCCATCATGTGCATCCCCGTCAGAAAGGACGATATTCCTGAAATTAAGTGTAATTCATCGTTATTGCTCTTCATGTGCGCACATTCATGTGGAACGGCCAGAAAGACCACGAATTTGCAAAGCAAACTTCCACAGAACTGAATACCGAATAAAAAAAAGTACGAGGTCAATGGGAATCCTAATTAAGAAAAATTAGCACGTACAAACTATCATCCTACTGTTGTTATAAACATCTCCCACGAGTGCATGCATGTTGGGAAAAAATGTACATGGGCTCGACCTACTCCGATTTTCTTAATAGCTTCAGCCATTCAACTTATGATATCTTATATAAAAAAAATATTTGAAAATGCACAAGTCTTGGAAGATTACTTCCATAAAACAAATACAGCAAAAAAAAAATCTTTGGGAAAAATAATATCCTGGTTTTCTTTAGCCTCTGGAGATAATGGACAAAAACAAAACTTAACAAACAAATGTTTGCAATTTAGACACAGGACAAAATACAAAACGGCAAAGTAGCCCAGCCACCTTGAAATACTTAAAAAAAATTTCCAAACAAAACTCCAAGCTTTTAAAACAAATTCTTCATCAAAGGGTGTCCAATAACAAAAACTGTGCGTTAAAGAACTGATTTGGAAGAATGCTAGCTAACGAGAAAAAATGAATATAGAAAAAAAAAAAAGACTTCTCTTATGCCCTAAGTTCTATTAATAATTCCTGCTACAGTCACTAACGTAAGCTTATTAGTAATACCCAATATGGGTGTAAGACTCAAGTGAGAAGCGGTGACCTTGGTTCTGTTTATATGTCGGTGTAGTAGTAATGTTTTAGAGCATACAAGAGGTGTGTTAAGTACTCACACAAATGGCAACATATACAGCAATACACGAACGCTCTACCTATCGGGTTGATCCTGGACAGCTAATGTGTAAACCAAGTTAAAACAAAATTAAACAAAGCATTCCAACTTTGACGCATTTCCATAAACAACCATAAACAAAGTTAACCAAAGTAGCACTCTCATTAAGACCTTTTGGGGCAGGATTTCAGAGAATCCACAGAAGCATGCAATTTTGCATATTGAAGACCTAAACTTTATGGAAACTGCATAAAGATGCAAACTGTCACTGCACAGGACCAACTTACAACATAACATTAGAATACAATAGTCAAATTAGGAACTTGAGAGCGACGGGCGGGGTGGTGTCCCGTCCACCTGTTAACTAAATGACGCCCTCCCCACTTCCAGTACCCACACCACAAAGGGGAAGTGGGAAAGCAGAAGCACAGGTAATACAATGCTCACACCCCCTTACAATAAACTTAACCCCACTCCAATAAATAATTCAAGAGGCCAACTCACAATCAAGACATTGAAACTCGGTGATTCTTCGATTCACGAAACTCGAACTTTGCGAAACGAAAAGCAACAATAATCGTGAGTCTGTCATTTAATTACAACTACAGGTAACGAGGTTTATCAAAGACACAACAACGTACCTTAACCGATGGGACCCATGCTAGTTACCACTAGCTTGTAAATCCGTGAAATTTTGATTTACTGTTGAAGTCATTTTATTCCAAACTGCGAAATAACCTTCGTACGACGAAAGAGCAAAATCCGAAATGGCTGAGCAGCCGAGGGGGGCGGTGTGGGCTTGTGCTACGTGAACTAAGAGAACTAAGCCTAAGTGAATATATGATATCTGTTATGAACATGATTGATTGAATGAATGCACATAAATGCTTATTTATGTACAGTTTTTAAAAAGAGAGCATAAAGCAATAAAGGTTGGCTGAATAGCCATTTCATATATATATTTAATGTGAACAATTATTAGTTTTGACATTCCTGAACATTGATACAACGCAGTTTTTAAAGTTATCAGCAGCTCAGGTCACTGCTCTAGCCTACTACGGGTTTAAGCTAAGTGAGTGATATGATCAAAGGCCCACAAGGATTCCATCTCTCTCTCTCTCTCTCTCTCTCTCTCTCTCTCTCTCTCTCTCAAATTAATATCCACGTCCTCGGGGCTCAACTCCTACACCAACTGAGAGTGACGTGCTCACAACTCTGACGTCCAACCCATCCACCCCCACGACGAAATCCGGTCACTCAATCTGTCCTAATTCGAGGAAGGGGGTGGGGCTTCACCATCCCTCTTGAGGACTGTTCCCTGTGATATACTGATAACCCTTTCAGGCTGATTCGGTTTTTGATTCAAAATTTCTCTTCATGAACTCCAACACCCCGCCCCCCAAAATCCCCAAACCCTTTTTATCCTCCCCACTCATCAAAATGTCCTTTTTGTACAACGATGAATCCTGATTTTCATTTGCGTACTGGTATAAAATTAAGGGCATCATACTTGATTAAACGTTTCTCTCCAAGCGCAAAAAAGATGCTGTTATTAAAAACGCAATGAAAAAATACAGTTTCCAAAGCACAAGAAATTAAAATATGGGTTTTTTTTGTGTTTTGGTTTTCTGGAAACCCTAAAAACCTCCGTGAACATAAAAAGTAGAAATTCTTCCTCTTTTCCCGTTAAGCAGAGTCCGCGGAGTGACACTTTCCTTATCTCCCGACAAATTATATCTCGGGCGCCGCTCCTCTTCAGTATCTGGAGGGCCTGCATTTGGAGGCCTTCTTCATGAAGCGGCGCATGCGCTTCTGCCAGTCGCTGCGCCACTCGATGACGATGCTCTGTTTGGAGATCACGAGTCCCGGGCGTTTTCGGCGGTCGGTTCGGCCCAAGATTAAATATTCCCTGCAATTACAAAGCCATAGGTTAACATGTAAGCCAACGCTGAGTAATCCATGCGTAATCCATGCGTGTGTCGCTAGGTAATTACGGTACAAGTGAGATAATTGAGCGTTTCATATTTAATAATTTCTAGTATGTACATTTTTTTTTTACAAAGGATCGACGATAATAAGAGGAACTTGATATCAACATCTAAACATCAGTAAGCTAAGATACACCTATTAGACTCGGTAATGGCAATAACAAGAAATTGACTGCAGTAAAAATTACTTCATAACTGATTGATAAAGGGGTACTACTCACTTTCCAATTTTGATCTTAGGGCATTTGCATTCGAGGTCCGTGTTCTTGACCCACAGCTGTTCTCCACCCCTTCTGACCCTGACAGTGCGGGTTCGCTTGTAAACATTGGTCACCTGAATGTCGTATCTCGTGTATTCTCCCAGAACTTCCTTGTTGATGACGCGCGCGACCAAGGCTGAACGGAGGAAATTTAAAAAATCAAGTTGTTATTGTATTATAAACAAAAGTAATGTAATTGCACATTTCTAACGCAATACCCTGTCTCTGCGATTTGTATAAGAGTGAGGATATCAGAAAATAAAGTTATCCAACTACAAGCACACGTAATAAAATTATCCGTATTATTTTGTGAAGAGAAAGCAGTCTTTGCCACCATTGTGGGTCCACTAACCATAGTCTCTGCGGCAGTATTTGACGAGCTTTAGTCGACGTTTGTTGACCCGGCACTTCCCGCAGTACGACGGCGAGTAACCTGTGAAAAGTAGATTTATTCACATGAAATTTCCATAAAACGGCAGATAAAATGTTTAGCTGTAATCAACAATAATGATAAAAAAATTATACAAAAATATTAGAATATTAAAATAATGATAGATGCGTCTCCTGCAAACTTGTTGGTTTTAAAACTGAAGAACATGTGAATCGATTCGTGGACAAATACGATTTTAAGCGAGAGTTGGAAATGTAGACTTACCGAAAATTTCTTAAAAGAGAGAGAGAGAGAGAGAGGAGAGAGAGAGAGAGAGAGAGAGAGAGAGAGAGAAATAATGCCATTCTGTACTCTTGACCCACAGAACTGCTTCACATTCGAGTTAAAGGATTTATGCCAGCAACTTTAGTTTATCGCTGTAATTAAGTTATATTTGCAGCTGTTTATTACCCAAACGAATATACTACAGATGACTCATCATTTAATTTAAATACACCCAAAGATTTCCCAATGTAGAAAGGATTACTACAAATAATTTGAATAAGTAAAGGTTGCAGAATAGAATTATAAATGATACCATCAGAGAAGTAGATGACAGTATTCAATAACCATTGTTGACAGGAGTCCTCGTTTTTTGGGGGGGCTGAATTGTGCATTGTTAAGTAGCAAGAAATTGTTAGATTGCGTCCACACTTGATTAAAACGTACCGTAAACACAAACAGGTTGAAAATAAGTCGATCACAGTGAAACGAGAACCAACGTTTGTATGGAGCACAGCCTGTAACAACGAAAACGTCGTTTGACTTATATTCAACCTGTTGATGCGATGTGCGCGCGATCCACTTTACATTACCAAATACTTGAGAATTTCGCGTGTGACTAAGTATACTGCACGTCTTTTTGCAATTATTTAGCGCTCTTAGTGCCCTTTTTTTTTAATGAAGAGTCCATATCTCCAAAGACGAAAAATACAGTTACCGATAATTACAGCAAAACACAAAAACGGGTGACTTTAACGAGTCAACACGTAGCAATCATACAAACATTATTCTTTCTAGTTAAAAGTGTTTAAAGATTTGAAACCAAAGCCTTGATCAAAGTCAGCTTATTAATAAAATTTGCAAATTCCAGTTTAATATGAAACCCTCAGCGGTTCACATTGGCAAAGTCAACCTGAAGCGGGAACAGTCGAGTCCAGAAACTATGTAGATCTGTTAGTTCTCCGACATCGAATCAAAGCCGAGAAGTAAATTCTAAAGAAAATATGAATGATTTCGTCAGCTAATGGTTACGGAAATATTTAAACCTAACATATAAAACTACTTCAGCCAAAATATCATCTAATATACAATTACAACTGAATTGCGTATGACTATATATATATATAGATATATATATATATATATATATATATATATATATATATATATATATATATACATACATACATACATACATACATACATACTATATATATACCTATATATATAATATATATTATAATTTTATATATAATATATAACATACATACATAATCTATATATATATATCATACATACATACAACATACAATACAATACATACATATATATATATATAGATATATAATATATAATCTCTATATATATCATATAGTCGAAGAGAAGGGGGGGGATTAATGGTTAAGAGGTGACTACTAATACATACATATATCTATATATATATATATATATATATATATAGATATATATATATATATATATATATATATATATATATATTCTTATGTGCTGTTGCTTTAGCAATGCTCATCATCCTCACCATAACTGTATGAAGTGTTGTAAATTTCTTTGCAATGTTTTCAGATTCCTTATTTTACTTAGAGTTAATATGTTCTAATAACGTATGTTCAGATTTCGCATAAATTTAAAAGTTAAGAATAACATAGAATGTGAAAAGAGTGTGTTTTGGAATCCTGTCAATCTTGCGACTCTCTTGACTTGTTTCAGACTTGTGTCTTTGTCGAGTAACCACATGAAGATTTCACCATTTTTCTGTAAAGTTACGTCATATTACATCGTTCTAGAAGGCTTCCGCCTGAAACTTTTCATGTAAATCTGATACCTTTCATTTCATATAAGTAGTTAAGAGATATTTTTGTATTGAAAACTATCTAATGGTATTGAAAACTATATAATGTTACTGGTAAATTAACTTTTATATCTCTCGATTTGTCAAAAGAGAATTTGTTGACTCGTAAATATTTGAAATTTGAAGTGGAAAGGTTTGTGACATCATTCAAGGATATGACGAAACTTAATTTCATTCGAGAAAATTCTACAATCATATCTTTTGCTTTAAAAGACTTTTATTGCTTTAAATCATGTAATAGTAAATGTTATTTATGATTGCAATCCCAATTTCTCTCTATTTATTGTTTTAAAAGAGAATTATAACGATTTAGCAAAGACCTGGCCCCAAAACGTTTTGCTCTGTGTTACAACCATTTTAGAGCAAGGTCCATTGATCAGTTTCCATACTACAAGAGCAAATTTTTGTTCATTCGGCTAGTGGAGACCATTGCGTTAGTTAAGACTCTCTCTCTCTCTCTCTCTCTCTCTCTCTCTCTCTCTCTCTCTCTCTCTCTCTCTCTCGTGAGAGATTTTTTGCTCTCACATTAACATAAAGATTTTATACTTAGTGGTTGGTCACTTGTAAATTTTAGATTTGGTATTTCTTAGATTTAATTAATATTACTTAGTGCTTATTTGTGGAATCTAAACAGACATTGCAAGTGGGTAATGGCGCTTTTTTTTTTAATACTATGGTGAACTTTTTGAGTACTTTGGTGAATTTTTTGGAATATAGTGAATTTTTGGAGCTAGCTGCAGTAGAAACATAATTCGTACAAGTTTTCAGTTGCCAACTTAAAAAACATATTTACAGTGGTTTTGGTGAAACTATTAATTTTTTGCACATTGCAATTTTTGTTCTGTGTTTAATTCTTTTAAAGTGATTTTTTGTGCACTTATCCATTTTTCTTAATAAGGGGATTTTTGTATTATCCATTTTTTTTTCTTATTGAAGTGTTTTTTATGTGTTCTGTGTTTTCATTTACATTCACAATTTGATTAACTGAATTTTTTTCATTAATTATCGTTTCATATATAATGAATTTACTTAAAATACTTTCAAGTTTTATTGTTTTTACACTGGATACAAAAGTTTAGGTAAGGCTATAGGACCTTAGGCAAGCACCATAACTAATGGCTAAGTTCAGAGAAGGCCAGTAACATTTATGTTTGCGATTTTTAAATTTTTTTTTATTTTTACCCACAAAACGAGAGTTTAGGTAGGCTGTCATGAACCTTAGACTACCACCATAGGTGGTAATTTTCATATGCAATACCACTGAATTGCATACAATATCTTTATTTGGAGGCGGCAAATCTTAAGGTATAGTTAATTATGAAGGCATTTTCTTCTAGAAAATAATTTAACTCAAAAATTATATTTATTTGCAAACCTTAAAATAACAATGAATTTTTTATTTTCAAAAAATATACTATCAAAGAAACACAGCCCTCCCCTGTGAGATAGACTGTAGGAGCAAAGAGGAATGTAGCTTACAGGGCGACAGAAACATGAGGCCAGGCTGGGAGACCAAAGGACAAGAGCTGCTGCACAGTACTATAGGTGGTTCAACTTAGGTAGATTCTTGGGTGAGCTCTATGCCTACGAGACGTTTGTTTGGCGGGCGCTGATTGGCTGGGAGCTGCCTACCTCCCGATACCAGCCAATCAGCGGCCGCCAAACAAAAGTCTTGCAAGCATACGGCTCATTCAAGAATCTACCTTAAGTGAACCAGCTAGTACTATATCGGAGAGAGGCCAGACTGGAAACACCAAATAACAAAGAGCTGCTGCATCCAGAGCAGTCAGGAGTACCAGAGGAGAGGCAGGCCAGGCTGGGAGATCAAAGTACAATAGCTACTGCATCCAGGCAGCAGAAGTGCTGGAAGTGATGAAGGCCAAACTGTAACACCAAAGGAGGCAATAAACTGCTTCATCCCGAGGAACACCAGTACCAGAACAGAGGAAGGCCAGATTGGAAGACCAAAAGACAAGAGCTGCTGCATCCAGGCAGCAGAAGTGCAAGAAGCCAGACTAGAAGACCAAAGGACAAGAGCTACTGCATCCAGAGCAGCGGAAGTTACCAGAACAGAGGTAGGACAGACTGGAAGACTAAATGACCAGAGCTGCTGCATCCAAGACAGCAGAAGTACCAGAAGTGAGGGAGAACCAGACTGGAAAGACCAAAAGACAAGAGCTACTGCATCCAGAGCAAGCGGAAGTTACCAGAACAGAGGTAGGACAGACTGGAAGACCACCAATGACAAGAGCTGCTACATGCAGGGTGCAGTTAGAATTACAGAAGTCAGGGAGTTGTAACAACCAAAAGCGAGGGAGACCAGACTGGAAGACCAAAGGACAAGAGCTACTGCATCCAGAGCAGCGGAAGTTTACCAGAACAGAGGTAGGACAGACTGGAAACCACATGACAAGAGCGGCTGCATCAGGGCAGTAGAATTACCACAATTGAGGGAGACCAGACTGGAAGACCAAAGGACAAGAGCTACTGCATCCAGAGCAGCGGAAGTTACCAGAACAGAGGTAGGACAGACTGGAAACCACATGACAAGAGCTGCTGCATCCAGGGCAGTAGAAGTACCATAAGTGAGGGAGACCAGACTGGAAGACCAAAGGACAAGAGCTACTGCATCCAGAGCAGCGGAAGTTACCAGAACAGAGGTAGGACAGACTGGAAACCACATGACAAGAGCGGCTGCATCCAGGGCAGCAGAAGTACCAGAAGTGAGGGAGACCAGACTGGAAGACCAAAGGACAAGAGCTACTGCATCCAGAGCAGCGGAAGTTACCAGAACAGAGGTAGGACAGACTGGAAGACCAAAGGACAAGAGCTGCTGCATCCAAGGCAGCAGAAGTACCAAAAGTGAGGGAGACCAGACTGGAAGACCAAAGGACAAGAGCTACTGCATCCAGAGCAACGGAAGTTACCAGAACAGAGGTAGGACAGACTGGAAACCACATGACAAGAGCGGCTGCATCCAGGGCAGCAGAAGTACCAGAAGTGAGGGAGACCAGACTGGAAGACCAAAGGACAAGAGCTGCTGCATCCAGGGCAGCAGAAGTACCAGAAGTGAGGGAGACCAGACTGGAAGACCAAAGGACAAGAGCTGCTGCATCCAGGGCAGCAGAAGTACCAGAAGTGAGGGAGACCAGACTGGAAGACCAAAGGACAAGAGCTACTGCATCCAGGGCAGCAGAAGTTACCACAACAGAGTTAGGACAGACTGGAAGACCAAATGCCAAGAACTGCTGCATCCAAGACAGCAGAAGTACCAGAAGTGAGGGAGACCAGACCGGAAGACCAAAGGACAAGAGCTACTGCATCCAGAGCAGCAGAAGTACCAGAAGTGAGGGAGACCAGACCAGAAGAACCAAAAGGACAAGAGCTGCTGCATCCAGGGCAGCAGAAGTACCGGAAGTGAGGGAGACCAGACCGGAAGACCAAAGGACAAGAGCTGCTGCATCCAGGGCAGCAGAAGTACCAGAAGTGAGGGAGACCGACCACAAAGACCAAAGGACAAGAGCTACTGCATCCAGAGCAGCAGAAGTACCACGAAGTGAGGGAGACCAGACTTGAAGACCAAGGAACAAGAGCTGCTGCATCCAAGGTAGCAGAAGTACCAGAAGTGAGGGAGACCAGAACCGGAAGAACCAAAGGACGAGAGCTGCTGCATCCAGGGCAGCAGAAGTACCGGAAGTGAGGGAGACCAGACCGGAAGACCAAAGGACAAGAGCTGCTGCATCCAGGGCAGCAGAAGTACCGGAAGTGAGGGAGACCAGACCGGAAGACCAAAGGACAAGAGCTGCTGCATCCAAGGCAGCAGAAGTACCGGAAGTGAGGGACCAGACCAGAGAAGACCAAAGGACAAGAGCTGCTGCATCCAGGGCAGCAGAAGTACCAGAAGTGAGGGAGACCAGACCGGAAGACCAAAGGACAAGAGCTGCTGCATCCAGGGCAGCAGAAGTACCGGAAGTGAGGGAGACCAGACCGGAAGACCAAAGGACAAGAGCTGCTGCATCCAGGGCAGCAGAAGTACCGGAAGTGAGGGAGACCAGACCGGAAGACCAAAGGACAAGAGCTACTGCATCCAGAGCAGCAGAAGTAACCAGAAGTGAGGGAGACCAGACTTGAAGACCAAGGGACAAGAGCTGCTGCATCCAAGGTAGCAGAAGTACCAGAAATGATGGGAGACCAGACCGGAAGACCAAAGGACAAGAGCTGCTGCATCCAAGGCAGCAGAAGTACCGGAAGTGAGGGAGACCAGACCGGAAGACCAAAGGACAAGAGCTGCTGCATCCAAGGAAGCAGAAGTACCGGAAGTGAGGGAGACCAGACCGGAAGACCAAAGGACAAGAGCTGCTGCATCCAGGGCAGCAGAAGTACCGGAAGTGAGGGAGACCAGACCGGAAGACCAAAGGACAAGAGCTGCTGCATCCAGGGCAGCAGAAGTACCGGAAGTGAGGGAGACCAGACTGGAAGACCAAAGGACAAGAGCTGCTGCATCCAGGGCAGCAGAAGTACCGGAAGTGAGGGAGACCTGACCGGAAGACCAAAGGACAAGAGCTGCTGCATCCAGGGCAGCAGAAGTACCGGAAGTGAGGTAGGACCAGACTGAAGGACCAAGGACAAGAAGTACCTAAAAAGTGAGGAGACCAGACCGGAGGGAGACCAAAGGACAAAAGCTGCTGCATAAGGCAGCAGAAGTACCAGAAGTGAGGGGAGACCACCGGAGACCAAAGGACCCAGAGCCTGCCTGCATCTAATGCAGCAGAAGATTACAGAAAGTGAAGGGGAGACTAAAACCGGAAGACCAAAGGACAAGAGCTGCCTGCAATCCAATGCAGCAGAAAATACCAGAAGTGAGGGAGACTAGACCGGAAGACCAAGGACAAGAGCTGCTTGCATCCAAGGCAGCAGAAGTACCAGAAGTTAGGGACACCAGACCAGAAGACCAAAGGACAAGGAGCTACTGCATCTAGAGGAGCGGAAGTTACCAGAACAGAGGTACGACAGACTGGAAGACCAAATAACAAGAACTGCTGCATCCAGGGCAGCAGAATTACCAGAAGTGAGGGAGACCAAACTGGTAAGACCAAAGGACAAAAGTGGCTGCATCCTGAGAAGCAGAAATACCAGAACAGTGGAGGTCAGACTGGAAGACCAAAATGACAAGAGCTGCTGCATCCAGAGCAGCAGAATTACTGGAGCAGAGGGATGCCAATCAGGAAGAACAAAGGACAAACAAGAACTGTTGTATCCAGAGCGGCAGAATTATTGGAAGAGGAGGAGGGCAAACTGGAAGAAAAAAGGACAAGATTTACTGCATCTACAGCAGCAGAATTACTGAACAGGGGAGGGCAAACTGGAAGACCAAATGACAAAGAGCTGCTGCATCCAGAGCAGCAGAATTCCTGGAACAGGGGAGGGCAAACCGGAAGAACAAATGACAAGAGCCATTGGATCCTGAGCAGCAGAATTACCAGAACGGTGGGAGGCCACACTAGAAGAACAAAGGAGAAGAACTGCTGCATTCTGAGCAGTATAAGTACCAGAACAGGAGGGAGGCGGACCGAATTAGAAAAATAAAGGACGAGCTGCTGCATCTAGAGAAGCAGAACTACCAGATAACAGTGGGAGGCCAGACTGGTCTCCAATGGACAACGGCAGCTGGATCCACAGCAGCAGAAGTACTGGAACGGAGGGAGGCCAAATTGGTGGATCGAAGTACACAGTTTTGCTGCATCCAGAGCAACAAAATCAAAGGACAAGAGGGCTGATGCATACAGTACAGGTGGGAGGGCCAGACTGGTCTCCAATGGACAACAGCAGCTGGATCCACAGCAGCAGAAGTACTAGGTAACGGAGGGAGCCAAATTGGTGGATCGAAGTACACAGTTGCTGCATCCGAGCAACAAAATCAAAGACAAGAGCTGATGCATACAGTACAGGAAGAGGCCAGGCTGGAAGACCTGCTGCATCCAGAGCAGCAGAATCACTAGAATAGAGGGGGGGGGGGGGGGCAGACTGAAACACCAAATGGCTAAAGCTGCTGCATTCAGAGTAGCAGAAGTACCAGAACAAAGGGAGTCCAGACTGGAAGATCCAAGGACAGAACTGCTGCATCCAAAGCAGCAGAGGTACAGGAACAGAGGGAGGATAGACATAAAGACCAAAGGACAAAAGCAGCTGATGTAGCAGTACAGAGGGAGGCCAGACTGTTAGGTATAAGGGCGAGAGTAGCTGCATCCATAGTAGAAGAATTGGAATGGGGAGGTCAGCCTCCAACAGGTAGGGGCGACGGTTTGGGGAGCAGGAACTTAAAGGAATTTGCAATTTTGAAAAAAAAATCGGAATTCGAATAAATGTCAGCCGACATGTAATTGATTTCAGCTGTCAAGAACATCCTCAAGTGTCCATTGGAAAGAAAAGGCTCCAGCACTCTACTGCAACAAACTTATCCCCTTTCCATCATCCCTCACCATTCCCCCCTCCATAATGTAAATAGCATAATATTATATACTAAACATAACGTAATTTATGTATTGTTTCTATGGGTGTTCATGTCATTTTATGTATACATTATTTTTAATAATAGTTTTAGTGATTTTCTGAAAAAACTAGGTCTTCTACTTTCATATTTTATATTTCTATCATTTCACTGTACGCTTCAACAACCTTTAAATTCTTTTATGACTTTTAAGGAACCCTTTACATAATAACCTACCGTTGAAAGTTCCCACTGCACAACCCCCCGCCTCAAAAAAGGAGCTCGAATCTCTTGATAGACTATCCTAATTGTTTGACAACTGGTTGCAATGAGATACCCAATAAATTTGACGGAACCTCTTTTAATTTGCTTTTCCTTTTTCTGTAAGGTTACATTTCAAAGTCAGCTAGTTTAAGTCACGTTTCTGGACGCTTTATCCACCAACCTTCCCTGGGCCAAGTCAGAACCATTATTGTGAATAATGTTGTCTCCGACTGTTTATCGTTGTTCTTATTAAAATAATGATAAGTAAGAAAATTGCTTTGTAAAGAGTTTCCTTGTGTTAAACCATGCCTCGAGGAATGAACAATGCCTAGAATGTCCAAATTTACACAAGCTACATCACGGATCTTGGAACTGTTTCTAAATGATAAACGTATCAAATCCCAGTTAGTCAGAACAATTTCTAAATGATAAACTTATGAAATTCCAACTAATCAGAACTGTTCTAATGGTTAAACTTCCATGAAATCTCAATTATTCATAACAGCTCATAAAATCCCAATTTAATCAGAACAGTTCTAACTACTAAACTTCTATGAAATCCCAATTAATCAGAACAGTTTCTCCCTGATAAACTTATGAAATCCAATTAATTACAACAGTTTCTGACTGATAAACTTGGGATCCCGATTAATCAGTGACACAGAATTTACATGAGAAAATTCAACGCCACAGTGATAAAAACCTATCAATTTTGACCTCTATTCAGAACCACTACCCTAGGAATAAAATTTTGAGTAGATCATGTTGCAAGATGATATACCAAGCAACATTGCCACAAAAACTTACACAAGACCGTACCCATATACAACGGTCCCGTAGGGAGGTAGTGCTGTCAGTGCACCTTACTCTCTGCAATGTAGGCACTACTTAATTAAAGTTCTTTGATGCAACCCCTTTCATTCCTTTTACAATACTTCCGTTCATAATCGCTCTCTTCCACCTTATTTTCCACCCTCTCTTTACAATCGTTTCAGCATAATTTTCAGCACTAATTGACCTCATAGGTCCCAGTGCTTGGGCAGTTGCCTAAATTTGATATTCAGTTCAGTCATATACAACGGATGCAGTGACATCGTATCACCACAACAGCTTGATCTCGGTCTGTTCATTTTTGGCAAAACGCTGCTCTACGCCAGCAAACCAGCCTAGTACCTTTGCTGTTATGTATAACCGATTGTTGGAGAACAGGTGACTCGGTAATTCAAAGTTTTGTGAAATACAGGAACAGTTGCCTCATAAGCCTTGTCCATACTGACTCTGAAAGGCCAAATCCGGGGTTGCACTACCAATCTAGTGTACTACAACTTTTTAACTGATATACCCAGGCGCTTAAAATCTTACAAAGAATCAATGCCCTCATTTGAAAAGCCCCGTTGACTCGGGTAACAATAATTTCAGTGCTTCACCAACATTTACGAAATATGCAGATCACTTTAGTGCAGTTTCCAACTGTTTAAATTTTGAGATACTTGCTATCGCTCTTCACGTTCAAAGCCTATCGAGTAAAAACTAATAATCCCACTTACGGTCATTAAGTCGCTATTAGACTGAAGGCAGCACACATTTCCTGTCATTATATATATAATTTATATACATATGTATATATGCACACATGCATACATACATCTATAATTCTTACGAATCGAGAAGTTACATAAGAGTTTATGTACTAGTTTACTACTACATGATAATCATAGTATATTTATGACGACTAGGCACCACCCAAATGCTAGAGGGGGCCCTAAACATCCTTAATGTATTACGTTGATTTATTAGTACTGACTATACGTGCATGCAAGCATGTTCAGTCATATGAATTTAATTAAATCAGCGGGTGATCTGGGTAATTTAAAACTATGATTTTATATATATATATATATATAATATAATATATATATATATAGATAATATATATATTATATATATATATGAATTATATATATATAATATATATTATATATATATATATATTAATATATTATATAATATATATATATAGATCATTTATTATATATAATATAATATTAATCTAATATTATATATAAACTATTGATTTTATATATATAATAGTATATATATATATATATATAGATATAATATATATATATTATAAGTTATATATATATTATTATATAATATTATTATATTATAGTATTATATTATAATATTCGCTTCAACAGCTTTAATGGAACCCAAGTAAGAGTTTCGATCCCCGACTAAGCCATAACTTTTGTTTCTTATTTTGTTTTATTGCATTATTGCCTTAACTGACCTGAACAGGGACTGAATGTCTGGTATTTATTACATCGTAACTGGTCGCAACCAGGGTGGAAAGAGGCGTCCACTATTGCAAAAAACTTGCCGAGAGCTAAAATGCTAACACCTGGTGACACTTCCTCTCAAGAATAAAGGCATACGATGAAAAATAAATAATGTATGCATGGTATATTTACGCGTTTTTTTTTACTGTTCAATTAATCTACTGAATAAATATGAACTATTTTTGTGAATGTAAACTTAAAATGTTATAAGCTACATAAACGGATACCAGTAGAAAAAAAATTGGAATCAAGATCCTTTAGTATTCGAAACAAACATCCGTTTTTATCTTAATATGACGAAAACCATCTGTAAAAACGCCCGTACCATAAACGAAAACTTTAAAGCAAGTAATATCAACAAAGCAATAAAAATGTTACCAAAATTCCTAGAAGAAAGTAACAAGCATTACCGAGCGAGGCGAAACAGGCGTGCAAGATCAGATAACCTTCATACTTCCCTGTACAACAGTTCGCAGCCAGAGTTATACCGTGTGCACAGCATTATATTGCTGGCGCTGTCCATGTTGTATTAGTCCTTAGGTAAGGCACGGCAATTACCACGTTGTTAGAGCTCGCAGCTCGCCATGGTACGTCTTTCGGCATCCTCTGATGTGATCCCGAAGCCAAAGTTTCCAGCCCACCATTCTACTTGTCTTGAATTCCTCTTGTTTTTCGCTGTGTGTCAGCAAACAACTATTGTCAGGCCGGACATTCCATGGAGAGCAGACTGATTTAGGGTCCCCTGTGGTACTATCATCGCCGTGATACGGCTGCTTTTAAATCATCATCAAACTCAGATTGATGATAACAAGCATTATCAAGAGTACTGACTTGCCAAACCTCTCGAGACATTTTCCAGCGCTGGTCCTAAATTTTATATTCCAGTTCAAGAAGTTTTCGACAGAGGAAGCCATGACGATATGAAGTGTCGTTTAAGAGAGGAAGGAAAAAACGACCAAAAAGTCCCCTCCTAATTTGCTGCTTGAAGCATAACTGAAGGACCCTTTTCTCTTTTGGACTTATACCGCCAATGGGATCCTCAAACAAAACCCCAACAGTAACAACACGGTGTCAATCACAAGTATAGGTTTTGCATGTTCTGTCCGCATATTCACTGCTGTATACCATGACTGCTTGTTTGTTTTAGCACCTTGACCGGAAGTTGTTCTCTTAGACGATTGGAGAGACACATGAAATACTTACAACCCTCAAGTGGCAGAGGGCTGAGATCATTCAAACCGTAATGTAAGTCACGCCTGCAATTAATTGATGTAATAGACAAAACAGATTGATAGCTAAACCGAACAAAATTTAATAGCTACAAGTAAAATAGAAAAGCCAAACGATCTGCTTCAGCAATTGTAACAGTGAAGCAGATCATGATAATGGATTAATGCAATGTAGGCATTACTTAAAGGTTCTTAACAGCGTCCCTTCGGCCCCTAGCTGCAAGCCCCTTTCGTTCCTTTTGCTGTACCTCCATTCACATTCTCTTTCTTCCACCTTGCCCCAGTGCTTGGCATGTAGTATGCCAAAAGTCTATCAATCAATCAATCAAATTACTGATGATCAAATACAATTTTGCACAGAAAATATCCAGTCTGTTGATCGGTAAAGCATGTGTAAATAAAGCCTATTTTATGTCATACGAGACTAAATACTTAAATAGTAAATGTGGTAACCGCTCCGTAACGTGTTCGATATTAGCGGATGATCATCGAGCATTATACTTTCTTCCTCAATCCATTGCAATGCTATGGCCTAATATCGTTTTTCTACGGAGAAAAAAAAACCTTATTAATGTAGTCTGAGCTTTGTGAAGCTGATCAGATTGCTCATTTTGTGTGAACAACCACCACACTATATATATATATATATATATATATATATATATATATATATATATATATATTATATATATATATATATATATATATATATATATATATATATATATATATATATATATATTATATATATAATATATATATATATATATATATATATATATATATATGAATACTTATCACATCACCGTGATTCATATAAATCATTCGAGCTACAAAGTCCTTTAATATCTAATTCGCTCTACCTCGGAATTGATATATTTTCATATATGTACCGAAGGGGAATTTTTAGTTGATAATAATTTCGTCTCCCCATGGGATCGAACCACCGTCCAGTGGACGGGAAACGAAATCAGAACGGACAGTGACGTTATCGAGTCGGCCAACTCGATAACGTCACTGTCCGTTCTGATTTCGTTTCCCGTCCACTGGACGGTGGTTCGATCCCATGGGGAGACGAAATTATTATCAACTAAAAACAAAAATTCTCCTTCGGTACATATATGAAAATATATCAATTCCGAGGTAGAGCGAATTAGATATTAAAGGACATTTGTTGTCCGAATGAAATATATATCTATATATATATATATATATATATATATATATACACACACACACATACATACACCACCTAAGGGTTTAGAAGGACCGACACCCATACGTATTCACGCCAGCGTACTTGGCCTTAAAGGGCATTCCTATACGAGCCAAATACCTTCATACATCTGACATGAAAGAAAGACCTGGGCATTGTACGAGGATCTACGGATCCCATAAAGAGAACATCTGATAAATCACCGATGATGTCCGTTACCTCCCGCCCTAAACCCCATCCATATACTTAAGTCCTCGGTACAGTATTCTTGAATGAGGGCGCTGCTAACTTCTCTCCTTGACGGCTTGTAAGGAGGGGATTTCGAACCCTTGCGGGGAACGTGGTAGTTTGTAAAGGGATTTGGCTTTTCACTCCTCCTCCGGGACAACTTTGGGACGTGTCTCCGTGCCAAGATATCAGCTCACTCGACCCGGCCTCCTGGATCGCGGTTCCAGCAGGAACAAACGGAACCTTCAAAGCCTCCCTCCGCCCAGATCAAATTGGCCGCGGACAGGAGATTCTAGCTAATGATGCGATGGTGTGGTTACGGCCGCGTTTCGATCGATGCGTCATGTTCCTGTCATCTCGTGAATAAAATTCCATCCGGCGACATATTGGAGACTTCGAACAGGTGACTACCCCAAGGTTATGATCTCAGTGGCTGGAACTAACTCTCTCTCTCTCTCTCTCTCTCTCTCTCTCTCTCTCTCTCTCTCGTAAAAACTTTATAAGCAAGTATAATGTGACACTTGCATTTTATTCCTCAAATCTTTTAATGACATTCTCTCTCTCTCTCTCTCTCTCTCTCTCTCTCTCTCTCTCTCTCTCTCTCTCTCTCTCTCTGTACAAATTTGGCATGAAAGAAGGCATGTGCATTTGATACAATCATAATTTCATTATTCAGTCATTTTAGGCTCGTCTCTCGCTCTGCACGAAGAAAAGAGACGTCCAAACTTTAAATCATTGAGATTTAAGCAAATAACAAAAATCCGAAAGTAAATGAACATTCTGAAGGTTTTCGTTAATGTTATTCAATTTTAGACTTGAACATTTTATAATTTCACTGATGTCGACCTGGGAGAAGTTCATATTGAAAAAAATCTGCACCATATGAAAACTTAGCGAAATATTTAACAATTGTCTATAGGCCATGGGGCTGAACTCCAGCGAAGACACCTACCCAGTCACCGATTAGGATTAATAATACACTGAGTTGAAAGTCCGAAGGAGAGAGAAATGACTCAATAAACAGGAAAGAAACCATTAAAAAAAGCATCCGTCTGAAGACCCAGCATTAGTTTCTTTGAAAACCTCGAGGCGAATCATTATTGCCAAAAGTAATTGTTGCACACAGTCTTTAGTCTCTTGTTATAAGAGTCAAGCAAGGTTCCAGCCTTTCCTCTTTGTTGAATATCATGATGACAGTGTAGATGAACGCACATTTCACGCTAAGCATGAATTACTCATTGTCTAATTCTTGAATGAAATTAAAATCAAATAAGCGAAGTAAAACACGAATTAGTGGCCTGATAAAAATTGCAATCTTGACAGCTAACATGAATAAAGAATGCCGATAACGAAACGTCGGCAAATCATAAAGCATAAAAACGGTCAGTTCTGAAAGTTGAAATCAACAGCTCGGTCAGGTGGTAATTGCAAAATGAGCAGCTGCGATAAGGCAGATACTTTGATCAAATTTAAAGTGTCGTAAATTCACTCGGAAGATATCTGGTATCAGGTAGTGTTCAAGGTGTGATTTCTTACTGCCGGATATCTTGTATCTTTATCTTGATTCCAGAGTAGCTTTAGAGGGACAAGGTTTCACTCTGGAAAATGTATACTTTCAGCAAGTACATACACTGAATGAACTGGAAGTACTGCAGGGGGGGTGTGAGTGATGAATAAAGGGGCGTGTCTTCATCACCTCTAAAAGGATACGCCCATTTCTTACCCCTGAGGGGTAGTGCCGTCAGTGCACCTCACAGGATGTACTGTATGCATTACTAAAGGTTCTTTGCAGGGTCCTTCGGCCTCTAGCTGCAACCCCTTTCATTCATTTTACTGTACCTCCATCAATGCTATCTTTCTTCCATCTTACTATCCACCCTTTCCTAACAAATTTATCGGAGTGCAACTGCTTTGAGGTTTCCTCCTGTTACACCTTTCACACCTAACTACTCTTAATTTCCTTTCCAGCGCTGAATGACCTCATAGGTCCCAGTGCCTGGCCTTTGGCCTAAACCATATTCCATCCCATGGCTATGATAATTTTCAGAGAGCGAAAAAAGTCCAATTTCTTCTATAAACTACAGAGTTTGTAGAACAGCTCGGACGTTCTGTACAACGTGAGCTGGGATGACAGAATGGGAGGATTCCTCAAAGGGTGGCGGCAAAATATAATTTCATCACGATCATCTAATCAAGGAATGAAAATAAAGCAGTCAAGCCAAATGACGAGTTATTCTTTCGGTGCATGAAATAAAGGCAGTAACTTACCGTTGCACAATTGAGAGAAAGGCCGAATGGAAACCCTTTTAAATGTGTTTTCATTATAAAACTAAGAATGTGTAAAGAGTAAGTTGGAAATCAGACTGAACTTGAGACAGAATCGGTCAAAACCTACTAATCAGCTCGAGGATGATAACTAGGAAACTCACAAAATACCACATGTTCCTAACAGGTGACTTATTAACTGTGAATCAAAATGTCAGATGGCAAAACGGTTCAGATAAAATCAAAATTTACGTACAAAATCTGCGATGGAGTTCAGATCACAGGAGGTATAAAAGAACACCACTAGCCATGTGCATAAGCAACATCAGGCTTAGAAACCCAATACACTGAAAAAATCATTGTGGTCAAGCTCACGAAGTATCTGACGAGCTAAAAATGTTTTACTTACACGAAGGCCGACGGGATGAGCAAATGACTGAGACGAAAATAATATATATATATATATATATATATATATATATATATATAGATATATATATATATATATATATATATATATATACATATATATATATATATATATATATATAATATATATATATATGTATGTATATATATATATATATATATATATATATATATAAATATATATATATATATATATATATATATATATATATATATATATTATATATATATATATATATATATATATATATATATATATACACATATATTTGTAATATATCCAAACGTCAATAAAAAAAAATGATCACGTGGGCTCTATGGAGAGCTCTCTCAAGATTCTGATAATTTTCTAACATGTCTTTTGCTACTCTATGCTATGCGTTGTCTATAGTGTCCTTATTTGTGTGCTCTCGAAGTGTCTTAATTGTAAATCATGGATAGTTCTAATCTCTTGAACAAATCTGGTGTTTTTTCTTGGCGCCAGAACATCAGGCGCCACCGTTGCTGTCAGGACACCTTTCCATAGGTTCAACCACGAAACACATCCATCACACGCAACTAGTTGCGTTGTCGCCACAAGCCGTACCGGCGGGGGACTATTGGACATCATCGTGAAGGAACTCGACTGCCCGTCGCATCCAGCCGGTTTCCACGCAACCGGTCGAGCCGGTAGGAGAGAAAACTTACAAGAGATAAGCAAGCAATCGGGGCCTAATAATACTGATTTCTCTAGTCAATAAGAAACGGGTGATATAACGCCCCCAATTTGCGAGAAATCTCCTCCCAACAGATTCTAACAAGGAAAAACTGAAAAACCGAGGTTAATCATGAAATAGTCTGTGCTATCGAAATGGAAAAATACTTTTAGCGTTAGAAAATTAGGTATCAATAACCTATTGCCAGAGGAACTGAGTGGGAAAGTCAGGAAAAGTAGAAGAGGTTCTAAGCTTGACTTGACTATGAGACGTCAGTTGTATATTCTCTCTCAAGCTCAGAGTTGATAATGTAAAAGAAAGATAACCACAATAAGCACGGAGTAATAAATCACTGGAAACATACGGTAAAAAAAACAGATAGGCGCTCGACAATGATAGACAAAGTATTCAATAAACTCTATAAAAGGCAGCGAAGATGACACTAAATGCATTTGAAACTCCTTTTTTAGTAGAACAACTTTCATTTGTGCTCACCTTATAAGACGTGAGGACTCTTGGCATGAGGACAAAGGAATACATAAAGCTGTTTATCAGCCACGGAACAACAGGAGTAGTTGAATACAATTCTTTCACAAGACTATTACGTTAACCCTCGTAGGGAGATGATGCAGATCACGTGATGCACTGTAAGCATTACTTAAGGATCTTTGCAGTGTCCCTCCGGCCCCTAGCGGCAGGTCCTTGTCCTTCCTTTTACTGTACCTACGTCTATCTTTTCTTTCTTCTATCTGACTTTCCATCATCTGTAACAATTGTTTCATAGTGCAACTGCTTTGAGGTTTTCCTCCTGTTACACCTTTCAAACCTCCTTACTGTCAATTTCCCTTTTCAGCGCTCAGTCTTTGGCTTAAATTCTATATTCAATTAAGTTCAATCCAAAAGGAGTAGTTGAATAAAATTTTACCTTTTTAAATCAGAAGATTACTAGCAGGGAAACACCTACGGCGTCATCAAGTCGACTTAAGATAAACTGGATTTCCAAATTGCAAAGATGTATACTAGTATTGCACCAGCCCCGGTTTTTTTCCCTTCCCCTAGGTTAGGTTAGGTTAATTCAAGGCATAATTACGTCGGTTATTTGAGTGTGGGAAATATAAAGAGATTATTTTCATGAAACCTCTATGGTTAGTTTTTAAAATATGGCGTCCAGCATTTTTCAGGGAAGGTTCCGGTACTCAGTTACGGTTCGGGAATACGCCACTCTTACAACAAATCTTTGTCAGCTAAAATTGGATCAAAAGCAATGACATGAATTCAGAGAGGTTTCAGCAAGTGTATTCCCCCTGTGTGCTTTGGTCATAATTCGCAAGACAACGAAGTTTTAGAAATACGAATCAGTGATGCAAGTGTCCCCATTCCCCATAAAAAGCCATACACTCTTTAAACGTCAATTCCTGGGCAGAGACACGAAGCGATGCTTAAGAGGGGGAGAAATGTCAACCAGGAAACATAGTTTGCATCGTAAAACCTCGAAAATTCCAATCCATTTGCAGTAACAATCTAAACGATGAGCAGATTTGCAGGTAAAAGGAAACCTTGACAAAGCAGACTGAAGTATTCCCCGCTCTGCCAACGTGGAATCAAAGGAATTTGTTTCTGGTGTTTAGAAATTAATTTCTCGAAATAATGTAGTTCGGATCCCACAATATGCTGTAGGTCCCGTTGCTAGGTAACCAATTCGTTCCTAGTTACGTAAAAATATTTAATCCTTCGGGCCAGCCCTAGGACAGCTGTTAATCAGCTCAGTGGTCTGGTTAAACTAAGATATACTTAATGTAACCAGACTCAAGTGATCTGCCAGAAGAAGGGCAGTCGAAATACAACCTGAAACTTTTAGTACAGAAAACCAAATCAGTTAACAATGCAATCTATCAGAGCTAAATGTAAATCGTATCATATGGCTTTTTAAGGAACCACTGGGCTGCTTTTGTTTTCCTTTACTAATTATATCAGGTACCTTATTAGTACACGGTCAGCTTTACACAAATTAATCAAATTATTTTATTATCTATCAACATGGATGACAATTTATTAATGTATGACCATTAAGGTAAAAATAGTTGTCATAACAATATAATGTAGGTATGAAGTGTCTAATTAGGCAAGTTTATTAAAATAATCATCATGTTTTCGTATAACTGTAACTCTACACAGCTCACATTACTGAAAAAAGGGACTCTAATTCTCCCTCGTCTTTCTCTCCGCTCTTATTCAGAAATGAGCATTTTCAGAGCATAACATTGAAGGTCTCTTGCGTGGACCTGTCATCACTGCAACTCACAAAACCGCAAGAAACGTCATCAGCCGCTTTGGGTCACCCAGAGATAAAGAAAATCAAGGGATAACCGAAAACCTTGGAGTTAGTCGGCTGTTGAGAGAAGAGAGAGAGAGAGAGAGAGAGAGAGAGAGAGAGAGAGAACAACAACGAAATGTGAGTGATCAGCTCTCCGTCCAAATTTATACCAGATGGCTGAATCGGGATGGACTCCACGAGACCAATCCGAATTCTCTCTCTCTCTCTCTTTTTTCTCTCTCGTCACACTCATAAACGCACACACACACACACACACACACACATATGTATATATATATATATATATATATATATATATATATATATTATTCAGAAGACGAAACCTATTCATATGGAACAAGCGCATCAAAGGGGCCATTGACTTGAAATTCAAGTTTCCAAGGAATATTATTATGTTCATTAGGAAGAAGTAGGAGGTAAAGGGAAATATATATACATACATAAATACACACATACATATACACAATTTCCAGGTTCTGTAGCCAATTTGTCATCACGACGTTTTGTAATTTGCCTAATTTTTTTTTTAAATCTGAGATCCCCATCTATCCCCAACTGGAACAGTGTCCAGATTATACCTGTATTTAAACGGAGGAGGTGGATGCCTATCATAAAACATGTATTACCGTATAAGGTCATAATCCCAGAGTCCTGCGAGCATCCTTTGTACAAGGACGGTCCAGTCTTTCGTCGGCTCCCAACCGCAATTTTCTTATCTTTATCGCTTCCTGACTCATTAAGCAGCATTCGCCAACGCTTAACAACTTCCCTTATCTATTGCCTAATTTTATCGAAGCGAACACTCTGCCGCTCAATCGCCAACTCTCGGGCAATAAAATGCCGTTTCTCCAAATTGGTATATACTTGAATATCTCTCCCGTCGCCTGGGTGTTTGGTCACATACGGCCTAATAAAGTCATGTTTTCGCTTACTCGGGGTGTAAGCCTACAAACTTTGTTGTTGTTGCGGTTGTTGTTATTCTTGTTGCTCTTACTGTTGTTGTTCTTGTTGGAAGGAGGGGTCGGAAAGTCCTATGGAATTCCTAACAAGGTCTGAAAAAGGTGTTTAGCGTTGAGTTACAGATACAGGAATTTTAGGATAGGATATTTAAGATTTATTTATTAGAATGAAAATGTAAAAAATAATGTGCATGTTAAACAGTATGGAACAAATATTTCCAATAATATATAGTGTATCTACTTTCATTTTCGTTGGTGAAACAATGCGCTATTTGACTGTAGATTTTCGCACGCGCCACGAGTATGCTGGAGGTCGGATCACGCCTGGTTTTCTTCTGCGCGTATTATAAACTACGTTTTATTATTACTTGGTCATTGCTTTCTTCATATTTACCTTTTGTTGTTATATTTAATAATCTGAATAAAATTATTCTTTACTTGGAACTTTCCCATAGTTAGTTTGTATAATCAAAATATCCTTATTTTCTTTCAATGTCAGATACCCAGTCTATGTTTTTTTACGGTTGGTAAGATTTAAAATTCTTTCCTTTTTCGTTCACACTTCTTAAAAAATTTCCGCCCAATCAGGGGATCTTTGCTAAACTGTCACTGATATTTATTTCCTCTTATGGAGGAAATAAATATCAGGTTCGTACTTTAAACAACGTTTGACCATCAGTCAAAGAATCAACATTCATTCTCATTACTTGAAGACATGCACTTTGATTATCTACATGCAAGTTTGTAACTCTAGTTTATACAAACACACACACATATATGTGTGTGTGTGTGTGTGTGTGTGTGTGCACGCGTGTAAGCGAATACCACAGGAAAACGATAGGCAGAAAATACCAAGCGCTTTCGACTTTATTCAGGCATTGTCGAGGCACAAATGAAATACAGCAGGAAAGAAAGTTACAAGGTGAACAAAAAGATCAAGAATACCAGATGGTTAACTGTCAAAAGGGTACCAGATGGTTAACTGTCAAAAGGGTAAAGAATCAAAGTGTGTGTATATATGTATGCATATATAAACTTACATAAACCGATACAGTCTCGTTACCGTACTTGTAACCTTATAATAATGAGCAGCCAAATTTGGTCAGCCGCAGTGAGGGCTTTATTGGCAACTGTAAAACAATTCCTGAGTATTGATGAAAGCGTTTAATTTACTGCACTTATGGAACATTCTGGAATTCGAAACCGAAATTTTAATCGCCATTTTGAAACTGCAATTAAATCTTTGACCATTTGATCATTTCAATCTGCTAATCAACAATGCTCGCTCGATGTCAGCGTTTGTGAAATTCATGAATATTCAACATATTAAAATGACGAGAAGAAGCCAAATTAAACTAGGAATCCAGAATCCGGTTAATTGGACGAATTAAAAACAGCAGTCGATATTTCGTATGGGATCTGGATATATCAAACGAATATATCATGCATATTAAACAAGGGATTTAGTCAAAGGAACTCTCTACATGAGACCAAATATCCACTTATGAACAAGACTGTAGAGCTTAAATGATTACCCACTGCATAATACATTACTTAAATATATTATCATTAAACGAACACGCAAAAATATTTGACCTAAAGCTAATGCCATGACCGTCAAGATAATCTAACTTATAAGAATTAATGGTAACGTATCTTCGCTTTAAAGTGATTTTTGTGATTCACATAAGGACACTGACGCACTCGTATAACATTACAGCTTGAAGACAAGTTAACATATAATCGAAATATTAATAATATTCCTTGAAGCTAATTTATATATATATATATATATATATATATATATATATATATATATATATATATATATATATATATATGCATGTATGTATATATACACACACACACACACACACACACACACACACATATATATATATATATATATATATATATATATAATATATATATATACAAATAATGTATATATAATCTAGTCGACGCCAACATTATATACATTAAACTTCATCTAAAACTGAATATATATTGGTTTGGGAACCAATTATGGCCGGACGGTAAAAACAGCCAAGATATCTTTTCAGTAAGGCAAGAAAAGACGGAGGTTAGGTTGTGATATTTTCAGTTCATCGATAACAGTAGACTCGGCAATTGAGAACCAGCGGTGAGAGCATGACATTAAGCACCAACAAGTCCAAAAGATTTTTCAGTTAACTGCCCATTCGATACCATGAAAGAGGCTTAGGTTGCAAAAAGGAAAACCCGTAACCAAGAGACGTTTAAAAAGGAGGTTTGTTGGTAAAAAAAAAGTGGGGGGGAGGGGGGGGAGGGGTTATCACCTTATCAAAACATGCCAAATAAATTCATCTTTCCGGCCAAAGAAATCCCCGGCACCATTCGGGCCGTTTAGTGCAGTGGAAAGCTACAAATTGGAACGACTCCTGCAAGAATAAGGTCGTGAAAAAGCATAACACATATCACTGCCTCCCGCAGCGATAAGCAGGACTCCCAACGGCGCAGCTTCCCAGCAGAAGCCCTTGGGGATAGCAGGTAGGTGCTGCGCCGGGCACCTTTCATAACGGCGGGGTAACGAGGCCTGCCCCTGCCACGAGAGGTGTCCCCATGGGCCAATTTACGAGACACATAATGGGAACAAAGTGAATTTAACACCCCCGCTCCGTTCGAGAAGCTTTCGCCTCACCCATAGTCTCAGTGTGGGGTGCTGGCTCCTTCGACGATCTCTGAGGACTCCTCTCTCACGTGTTACGCTTGGCCTCAGTCGTCTACTCCCTTAAGGAAACATTATGAAATGTGAGAAAACTGTGGCCTAAATAGCTACGCCAATTAACCACAATCAATACATTAACCGTGGTAAAGCAATAATCCACACTAATAACTAATAACACTGTCTTTAGATCAACAGGCTCGAGATCATTCTACTAATCGGTGACCAGGCCCCAGAAATAATTTACGGGGTATGAATGATGGGCAACTAGTACCCAGCAGACTGCAGCGCCCTAAGTGTAAGAAGTACGACTGACCAAGTTTGGCAAAAGGCCATACTAATGAAAATTACGAGACTGTAAAATGCTGGCCAACATTTTATTGCGTACTAACGCGAGATGAAAACATATTTGACCTTCCAAACTGGAGTTTCCGAAAGAGTAGACCAATACCACCCATGGCAAGGCATCCATTATCCCTTATGCTTTCATTTTGTTATATCATTTAGCAGAGTCACTGACTCCTCTTTCAAAACTTCTGAGACGAGAAAATACGTTCGTGGGCGATTGTTTAAATCCTTTCTCAAACTTAGACAGGCTGTATAACGCAATGTGAAATAAGATCAAATTCTGATCTTCCCTGCTGCTGCTTCAGGTAAATGAGTAGCCATTTGTACATGATTGTCTCCTAATGGCAACAAGCTTCAGTAACTACAGGTGTCATTTAGTCCAATCATTTCCCGAAAAATCCAGTGCGCCCCATTTGACCTGAGCAGTAAATATTGCACTTGCTGGTTAGCAGACAATGAGGGAGTCAGAGATCTTTGCTAAGAGTTTAAACAATATTATATATATATATATATATATATATATATATATATATATATATATATATATATATATATATATATATATATATATATATATATATATATATATATATATATATATATATATATATAGATATAATATATATATATATATATATATATGATTGGACCTGAAAACGATTAGCAATTACAAGAAAGTATTCGGTACTTAGCCTGTCATTTCTCCTTGTTGACGAACCTGCAAATCTGATATCACGCGAAAGATTTGTGATTCCTCTGTATGATTCTCACTATATATACATACATACACACATACACACACACACACACACACACACACATATATATATATATATGCATACATACATATACATATGCATACGTTATATATATATATATATATATATATATATATATATATATATATATATATAGATATATATATATATATATATAGAGAGGAGAGAGAGACCTAACAGCAAATTATATTACCCAACATGAGATAAAATGGACAAGGCTAAACTGCAATAAATACGGCAGTGCAGAGAGCCCCATCACAGTGGCTGTAGACTTTGAAAAACTTCCCCGTAGTGCCAATAGCAAGAAGCACCAGTAAACAAATTAGCTTAATACTGTACAGACACACTTCCGCAAGGTGTGGAAGTGTTTGTGTGCGTGCGTGAAGAGACAGGTTCTCGAGTGACACAATGCCTTGTTGTAAAGAAGTTAGTACTTGAGAACCGGAATTTAAATGAACGTAAGGTATATGGGACAGAGACACCAGTCCCGACAAGTTACTTTATTAAAGGTAAGTGGCTTTGTTTAAAGGGTAAAAGTTTAACGGTGTGAAGTCCAGCCTTAAAGGGAGCACTGAGGAGAAAATAGAAGAAGTCTCCTGCGCACGACCGTATATATTAAAATTACTTCTGCTAGGAGTATATAGCAAGAGTCCTATATTTAACAAAAAATAAAAGGACGATTATCCTTTTGTATCACTATTTAAGAGTCACAGTTCGAAGGATACTACTAGCTCTACTAAAACAACACACTTACAACCTACTGCAAAAACTATATAAACAAAGATATGTCTGATATTCTCCCTGTTCATGAATAACTATTTACCAGGTGGCCAGTTTATCTCAAACATTTTCGCTTACCTGGGAGAGTAAGGTTGAAATTACTTTGTTTTTGTTGTTGTTAGGGGGTAGGAAAGCCCTATGGAAAAGCCTAAAAAGGTCTGAAAAAGGTGTTTTTCGTTGAGTTAAAGATAGGGAGTTTTAGGATAGGATATTTATGATTTATTTATTAGAATGAAAATACAAAAAAAAAATAATAATGTGCATTACAACACAAAACAGTTATTTCTAATAAAATATGGTGTATTTATTTTAATTTTCGTTGGTGAAACAACACGCTATTTGACCGTAGATTTGTATTTATTTTAATTTTCGTTGGTGAAACAACGCGCTATTTGACCGTAGATTTTAGTGTATGACTCGAGTAAGCTGGAGGTCAGATCATGCCTTGTTCAGTTAATTGCAACTTTTGCAGTATTTGACCGAATAATGTTTGTTTACCAGGATACAAGAAGCTTCTTTTTATCTTAAATTTTCCTGAGGTCTGACTGATTTTCCATTTCCTTTACTGTTCTAACCTTCCACTGAAGTTATGTATCTTTGAATTTGACGAACAAAATTTCCAGTTGGAATTCAAGAAAGAACTCCTTTTGGAAACAATTTAGCATTACCATAAACCATTTACATAGTACACTAGTGGTGAAAATTTGCAGAAAAGGAGGAAAAAAAATATATGCCAAACTGGAGAAAGTGAGCTTACAGTTAAGGGACGTTGCCTAAGAAATAGACAAACTGCTCTGGCACTCTATATGAGCCGCAGTAGTATACAACTAGTTTAAAAGGACGGAAATTGGGCAATTAATGTCTAACTATATTGGTTTAAATAGGGCGAAGATTTACTTAAAACACTCTTTTTAATAAGTCTAAATGGAAAAGCCTAACAATTTATTCATAGTGCAACTGCAAGGTTTTCCTCCTTTCAAAACTTTTTACTCTCAATTTCCACTAAAGCGCTGAATGGCCTCATAGGTCGCAGCTCTTGGCCTTGGGCCTAAATCCTATATTCTCTAAATGGAAAACGGCACCAACTTAACTTATCCCAGGAGCTGTATACGGTCGAAATTTTGTACATCGAATTAACCACAACTCTCAAGTTAGAAATACTGTGTGAAATAAGTTGCTCATCAGCATATCTTTCTTCCCCGTCGAGTCTGGTCGTTGTCATATCCGTACTGCAATGTAGCCTTTCGTCCAGATGGGTACAGGAACTACAATACGATCCTAAATAATTTCAAGCGAATGCCTGTCTACTATTCACAAATAAAATAGTACCATGAGAGACTAGAAGAGATATGGAAATGCTTCGAAGTGCGTGATTAAAAACGAGGACACGGAAGCGAAATTCAAAATTAGTATAAACTCCCTAAATTAGGAAACGAAAAGTTACTGGACTCTTTGAAGATGAAAATATTCCCTGACAAAATTAGGTAACTGTTTTACGTATCGTAATCTCGAACCTCTCCTGGAATTCGAAAAAATGCACTGATTTTGAATGTTCAAAATGATCATTCAGAAATAATTTTGTGGAGATATGATTTATTGATGCTTCTTTGATGCAGAAGCATCATTGGTGACATCTTTCAGAATTTCTGATTTATTCAATTCTCGAGGTCTCCAGCAAAAATGAGTCCAGGCAACTTCTTCTAACTCAACAACGATGACGGAGACGTTCTTCCAACTATGATCCCTATGGGCGGTGGACTCCTGTCCCGCCGAGGCTGTCGTTAACCGAATTTCCCTCTAGCTATCCAAAAGTTAACTCTATCTTAATTCAACCAGAATACTGAGCTGACCAACAGCTCTCCTAGGGTAGGGCCGAAGGATTAGATTTTATTTGCGTGGCTAGGAATCAATTTGTCACTTAGCGACGAGACCTACAGATTATTGTGGGATCTGAACCACATTATATCGAGAAGTGAATTCGTTAATCACCAGAAATAAATTCACCTGGTTCCTCACTGGCAGCAGGCAGCGCAAAGCGAACTCGGGCTACCAGACTGACAGCAGAGTACGCAACCCACTCGTCCACTGAGGAACTTCTAGCTTTGTCCAAAATTACTAAGGTTTTAGAGGCCGGGGCGATGAAGTTCTCGAGAAACTTGATTTTCAGACGACCAAACTGAAGCAAATGTGAATATGGTTGTGATGACTGGTCCAGACGATGCGATGATCTCAGGAGGTCTCATGAACCCAGTAAGTGATTAGTGATTTGATCATTTTGAAATGAGAAGTAAAAATACGTTCTAAAATGGCCCTAAAACAATAGCTCGGTGAGTCTTTCCTTGATAGTGACCCCAAAGGTTTTAACCCAGAATATATCCACCTTTGTGGCGGGTTCTGTATAAGCCCGTTGGGGATGACCGTAAAAATATGAACAAAAGACTAAATATCATCACGATAATGACCCCTAAGAAATATGAGTCCTGGATACCGGATCACTGTCTAGAAAAGATCCAGCCCGGCAACGTATTCCCGAACTGTAACCGAGTACTGGAACTTCCCTGAAAAAGCAGGACGCCTTCTCTTAAAAACTAACGATAGAATCTTCTTGAGAATAATCTCATTATATTTCCAACACCCAAATTACCTAGTAAATACTTCTTTGAGACAACCTAACCTAACCCAACCTAACCTAGCCTAGGGGATGGCCCAAAAAATCCGGGGCTGGTGCAATACTAGTATAATTCTCAGGAACTTGCAGGCCGGGCAAATAGCAGGAATATCCTTAAATGCAATATACAGAATACGATGCAGTTGTGCCCCTATCATAATAAAATGAAGACAGATACCCTTGTTTATTCACGACACCAAGAAAAGATTTTCATTCTGCTTAGCCTCTCGACTCTTTTGACTCCCACACCTTAGATAGTATCAGCGGACCATGAAGCTGTTTCGACCGATCGTAGATTAAAAAGAAAAGAAAAAAAAACTAATAATGTGCTCACCAGAATTTATACCGACGTAATAAGTAGTATAAAAATCATAAATCTGCGAGTCAACAATACCCATCGTTCTCATAAATTGTGCTAATCAATGTACACTCGGTTATAATTTGTCATAATATAACAGTCTAAGGAGGGAAGAAACCAGATCATTTCATGCTCTTTAAGACTGCCTGTGGACAGACATTCATCGTCGACAAAAGGATAAATGCTTTTGTAACCTAAGGATGTGCAATCACTCTTCAGCTATCACGGCACCGGGAATTTTGTTGATTATTACTGATACAATAGCAAGTCGCTGCTGATCGGTGCTCTCGCAAACAGAGCTTTTACGACATGAAAAAAAAACACATTTCTGATATTGCGTTGCAAATGCACTGTGGAAAATTATCGGACGAAATGAAAAATAAAACTCTCGATAAGAAATCTGAGTAAAACGTATTCCTTGGTTTATATATATATATATATATATATATATATATATATATAATATATATATATATATATATATATATATTATATATAGTGTGTGTGTGTGGCTATAACATATGTCAATTGTGACACACTCATAATAACTAATAACAAGTTTAACACGACCGAATCAGACCGTAATAATTAAATGTCCTTAATAGTCGATCCATTCAAATGTAAGGCCCCACAATAAAAGCTCCTTGGTGAAGACATATACGTATACATAGACATATACATATATATATGATATATATATATATATATATATATATGCACATACATACATACATTATATATATATATAATAATATATATATATATATCCATATATATATATATATATTGTGCGTGTACAGTACGTGTGTATGTATGCGTATATATATGTATATATATATAGTATATATATATATATATACATATATCTATATATATACATACATACATATATATATATATATATATATATATACTATATATATAGATATATATATTATATATATATATTATAATATGTAATATATATATATGTATGTATGTATGTGTATATATATATATATATATATATATATATATATAATATATATATATATATATATATATCATAACGGAACATCAGCCTTTATGTGTCCCAGTTACAAAGAACTTCCGTTAATATGGTGATAAAATTATCTGTAACATCCAAATGAGAAGATTCTAAATTAGTGTGAGCGTTGGATAGAATCGCTTACTCAAGAACAAATATTTTTCCGTTTCCTTCTGTGAGTTTTTTTATTAATCTTTAAATAGGTTGTCTCCAATGACAGCTATGCACTGAGGAAGCTTTCTGAATGTTCTCGAGACCTCGCTTAATGAAAACCCCGAATGTGGTGGGTGAAGTATTCATTTAATCAGGGGATATTTCGCCTTCGGCCGCTTTAGTCGTTATCGAGCCTACAATGACGTTCGTTTTATGCAAGAATATCTTATCTTCCTTCTCAGTATTCCTGCACTATTTATAGAACGAAAAATAATTGTCAACGCTTCATTTGAGCCAGCAAGGGCATAGTGTCGTCAGTGCACCTCGTGTTGCTCTGTAGGCATTCCTTAAGTTTCTTAGAAGCGTCCCTTCGGCCCCTAGCTGCAACCCCATTCGCTTTTTTTTTTTTTCTTTTTATCCTGTCACACATTTCAAACACTTCACTGTCAATTTTCGTGTCAGCGCTGAAGGAGCTCATAGATATCAGTTATATGTCTAAATTCTATATTCAATTCAATTCAACATTCCGTTAAAAAAAACAAAACAAGAATAATTACATTAATCGACAAACCTGTTCCTTTTCCTTCCCTCATTATCTGTTTCCAGCAACCGAGGCTCAGGCTCCAAAGAGAAAAAGTTACCGCCCAAGTAATTCCCCAAACTTTAGGGCCCGTATTAATTCCTTTCCCGTAGAGAGAGAGAGAGAGAGAGAGAGAGAGAGAGAGAGAGAGATGAGAGGAGAGAGAAGGCAGAGGAGGAGAGAGAGGGGGGGGGGGGGGGAGGGGGGGGGGGGGGGGGGGGGGGGGGGAACGGGGGGGGGGGGGGGGGGGGGGGGGGGGGGGGGGGGGGGGGGGGGGGGGGGGGGGGGGGGGGGGGGGGGGGGGGAATTGGGGGGGGGGGGGAGGGGGGGGGGGGGGGGGGGGGGGGGGGGGGGGGGGGGGGGAGGGGGGGGGGGGTAACCCTTCGACAGCGCCTCCGACCACAGCAGCAGCGCCGGTCTCTATGGAGTAACACCTTTTTAGGGTCGTCAGCCGCCATCATCTTCTCTTATCGCTTCCGATATGGTATTAAGCACAACCTTTTTGGTTATGCGAACGAGTAGGGAAGCCGATATGACACGTGATAACACAATGAAATAGAAAGGTAGTTAGATGAAAGAGGAAGAGAAGAAACTTGTAGCAAGAAAAGAAATCCAACAGAGAAATCCAAGTCAGTGAAAAAAGATAGGGACAAAGTCGAAGACGAAGCAGGGCCGGGGAGGAAAATGTCTCATGGATGTGTCACTTACAGTGGAATTAGGATTTACCTCGACGAGGCCCTCCCGTTTTGATGGGTAACTTGGCCTTTCTCTTTCTTTTAACAGTTTGGCCCTTCCTCTCCATCCTAGCTGCGAACCACAACAGTCAACTCATAACTAGTCGCCAAATTCACCGCCTTGGCCAACAAAGGTATACTGAATTTCAAGGAACACGCCCATTTTTTTCATTCCCATCCGCGCCTACCACTGAGCAAGAGAGAGAGAGAGAGAGGAGAGAGAGAGAGAGAGAGAGAGAGAGAGAGAGAGAGAGAGAGAGAGAATACAAAACTACACACTTTAGAGAAAACGGGGACCACAAATAAAGCACGGGAGCTCTTCAATATTCAGGAGTTCAACCCAAGTTTGTTCCCTACTGTGCGCTTACAGACCCAACACGTAGTGTACCTAAATAAAGTTAATCGGTCTCCTAGGGCAAGCTGTCTTTTTATCACAATATATGAAATTGTCCGTGAGGGAACCGGAGGAAAACGCTCAATAAAAGCTACTTACAGATATTTGGACTTGATTCTGCCCGTTTTATATACATACATCTATATATATATATATATATATATATATATATATATATATATATATATATATATATATATATATATATATATATAATAGATCATTTACGATTTTTGAAAATGAGAACGACGCGAAACTGATAAATTCTGACATCAATTTAATGTTTCGATCTTTCAAAATGAGCATTTTTCAAATACGCGAAAATGATCAATTATAAGTGTCAATTTGATTTACGATTTTCACAATGAAAATACGCGAAAACCGATTCATTCTGACGCTGTGTCGTGCTCAGACTGTATTTTAAAATGAGGTTACTCACAAACTGCACGAAATCATAGATTTTAAACTTAATCGTGCCTAATCATTTTATCCAAAAATCTAAAGGAAATGGGCGAAAATAAACTTTTTGAGCCCTACTGCAAACGCAGGCAATTATGCTCGTAACCGAAAGAAGCGCTCCTCGCAAACACGAAATCACGAATTTCACTTCGCGATTACTCACACATAATCAGAAAGGGTCAAAGTTCACGTAAGTTCAAAATGTCACAAATAAATTCCTGATATCGCGTAACTGGCATAGAGAAATATTAATCCAATTCGTTAACCGCACGAACTACGGTGCCTTAAGTTCCCTGTAGCTAAAGAAGTTTGGTCAAGTGAAAATATTGAATGGAATATCTATGGTGCATCACGGTGCAATGACCGGAGATGAGTTAAAAAATCCACAATTATGTATATGATACTGCATTTCTTTTCTGTAATCGAAAAAAAAATTCAGCATCATATACATAATTGTGGTTTTGTTTTTAGCTCATCATTGAATGGAATACCAGAACACTACTCGCCTCTAGATTAACTGCTAAGCTAATTTCTAAATATCTAGACGACATCCCACAGTCTGACGGCAAATGCTTTGGCAGCTGATATAGTTTTGAGGTGGTAAGAATGTGTCTCAGTTTACGGTAGATATGATTGCTTTGGCTTACAATGCCTTCACATATTACACTGTTAGAAGACGACACGTAAGAATCCAATCGTTGCCAACAGTAACAAATGCATGTATACATATGTCTACATTAAAATATGTACACACATATACATACATACATATAATATTATATATATATATATATATAAATAATATATTTAATATATATATATATATATATATATATATATATATATATTTATATATATATAATGACGTATATATATCCAAATTATGTCATCATAATGCTGTCTACCTAAGGAATAGAGAAACATTAAAAAATTTAAAAATGGCTTTTCTTTTCAGGGAGGGGGGGGGTTAATTTATTCATGCCCCCTAAAAAAGTTTCTTTATATTTTTGTACAAAATACGTACAGAAACTTGGAGACCTTTTACCTGGCCAAGATTGTCATATCGTGCCCATAAAAGACAGATTGATGGCTCCAAGCGCGAACAAACAATAAGCATGGAAAATTTCCGTGCGTGTCTGCCCACCCGAAAGGAGGATAAGACCAGATGATGACCTTAAAAGGTGGCCAGCGTTAAACTGTCACTCTGTCACTTATCAAATTCGGAAACTAATGATTAGCTTAACCTAAATGCGACTTTACCTTAACAATGTCAGAGCATCAATTAATTATAATTATAAAGAATCTGGAGTCATTCATGACCTTGAGATTTTTTTTATTAAAAAAAAAAAAAAAAGGGGGAATCGTAGGCAGTTTCGCCCGCGCACCCGCATGGAAGGTAGGAGGCAATAAATAGCTTTATTACCCCGCCATAATTTATACCCAGCCTTCTAAAATTCCAGAAAGATCGCGGATTCCTCCCAGTGATCCACGACGTTTTGGAAGCATATGAAGTATTTATTCCCTCCTCTATTTCTCACTCTATATATATATATATAATATATATATATACAATATATATATTATATATATATTATATATATATATATATATATAATATATATATATAATATATATAGATTTATCACGTTCCCAAACTTGATTCAAGGATATAACTATATATAGATATATATATATATATATAATATAATATATAATATAATATATTATATATATATATACAGAAACTCTCCAGAAACCTCGTACTTATGTTATCATGCCCTAGTGACATTAATACGGATCGCGTTTACTGTCTCAATAACTGAGAGAGAGAGAGAGAGAGAGAGAGAGAGAGAGAGAGAGAGAGAGAGAGAGAGAGAGAAAAGGTCCTTTTATTTAAAGGGAAGGAAGTCGATGACTGAAATCCTGACAGATGGGATCTTAAAACGTGACCGACACACAGGACGGAGGCTTGACAGTCCTTTCGAAATCCACCCGAGGTCCAGAAATGAGCGACGTCTCACTTTGCTTCTTTCATGCAACGTCGATGAACACGTCGGACGTCACCGTACTTTAGTTGCTAAATGATTTTCAATGGATTTGAGTATAGAAAGTTTTTCTTCTTCTTCTTCTTCCATGTCAATTTAGGTTTGCCATGCTGCACTTGAGATCAAAGTTGTTTTTAAAGAATCTATTGCACACGTTTGGTCTTGCGTATTCTCGTGCGGTGGACACACAGAAGAATTGAGCTTTCCTGGATGCAATAACTAACCTAACCTAACCTAACCTCTTGGGAAATTGTGGATTCACTTGTTCTATACATAGTAACATCTAAGCTTCTATTTTTTTATTATCACCTCTCATACCAACTAAGCACTAAGCACTATACCAAAGATTCATTGCATAGTTTTGTAATAATCATCTCGTAAAAATGATCTGAGGATGAGGGTAGAAGAGACACTTGGACAAGCTGATTTGGCAACTATACACGTACAGATTACTATTTGCAAATGCAACTGATATTTACCCTACGTCATCCTTGCAGTCTCGCGCAACGATGTGGCGTCAGGCAGATGTTTATACGTCTGTATTACGTCCATATGTGTGAGAATGCAAGAATCCGTGCAAAAAAAAAAATGAAAAACAAACAGGAATGTGCTGTAACAGAACTTATTCAAGGACATATGTATATAGTACTTAATATGCCTTTTAAAATTGAAATGGCAGTCAATAAATATATTTATAAAGCACTAAACTCATTGGAGTTCAGCGCACGTACATGAAAGGAAAGCATGTCCACACCAAAACATGTGCACATACGAAGCATGGGCAAGTGCGGTTATAGTTTATGCTACTACGCATAAACGTATAATTGGAAAATGTTATGAAACAAGGCATGATGCGACCTCCGGCTTACTCGGTCCACGTGCTAATATCCATGGTCAAATAGCGCATTGTTTCGCCAACGAAAATTAAAATAATTATGGTATATTTTATAAGAAGTGATTTTTCTGTACTGTTTAACATACAAATTATTTATTTTTTACATTTTCATTCTAATAAATAAATAATAAATATCCAATCCTGAAATTCACATATCTTTAAATCAACGTGAAACACCTTTTTCAGACCTTCCTCGGCTCTACTAACCAACAACCCCCTTCCCAACAACAACAACAACAAAGTAGCTTGTAGGCATACTCACCGAGTAAGCGATAAACAGCAACAAAGTTCTCACTATTTGAAATTGATCCGAGCTTTTAATTGAGACTATATTCTAAAAAAAGGGCTGCAGGAAACGTTAACTGGGGCGTCATTGCGAATAATAAAAGAAAGTCTTATTTTATTGAGAAAAAGAATGAGCGAGATGCAATAAATATTCTTGGATGATATTTCCATTAGGAAAACTCGCCAGTGCAGTGCTGCTGCTGCTGCCCAGAGCCCCGACTGCACGCCGATTATTTAGAAATTTTAGAAAAATCGGGCAATTTCCTCGAGAGCTTAATGACAAGTAGGTCGCTCTTAATCGATCGTAATTTCTGCGAAAGCATTTTATGCTACTTCCTCAGATTAGCGCAGAGGCCGTGAGGAGGCGCCGGCCAGCTTAAAGCTAAACTAGTCAGCAGCCATTAACAAAGCGTTTTATGACGCTATTAATCTTGTCGTCTTTCACACCTGGAGCGAATTACCTGTGGGTTCGCATCGAACTTTCTACTCACTATGAATTACGATTCAGAGAAGCGCAGAGGTCATCAGAAATTCCAAGCATCTAATCTATCTACTCGGTCACTCTGACTCACAGCAACGCGTCACTATCAAGTGAAAGCTAAAGAAGGACTGATGAATTTCAACGTTATGAATGTAACATGAAAAAAGTAAAAAAAAAAATAAAAATAAAAATAAATTTGAATACAATATTCATGGGAGTTCTTGGCAATTTTCGAAATGATTTCTAAAACAAAAATCAGTTGACAAAAAGAGGGCAAAACTCACAAAAATGCTACAATCAATTTGAAGAAACAGGGAGATTCAAATTTAATAACAACGATGAAAATTCTTTATAAATATGTAAATTGTTTTAATCGAAGAACAACATTATTCGTTCAACAAACCCCAAACAACCACCCAAACAAACCTCACCCCCCATCCCCATTTCCTTGTATATTACAAAGTAGCTTTTCTTGGGCAAGTCCTAATGCCCTCGGCAACGTCCTTGGAAGGGATCAGCTAAAACAGGATGCCCACAATGCACTCAGCCTTACACTTAATTTGCTAATCAAGGTGGGAGCTGTTATAGTATCTCCTGCCTCGCGGTCCAAGAAAAAAAAGTGAGTCATTAAAAGTCAGCCAAGGTTTATACTGCTAACAACGCGTAGCTCTACAGTTTCTACATATACATCTAAAACGAGCGAGATCACCTGTTGCACCTAGATCTAATTCGAGATAACCATTATAACTACTGAATGCTTTGCCAGTAAAAATGATTACGTCTTCCTGATGCTAGAAAAATAAACTAAAAATCAATTCCAAACATTGCACTCAGTTTAAGCGCTGCTCAGGGGAAATCAGGTGACTCCATTTGTATGTAAACTCCCACAATTGCAAAGTGGCAGCTTACATACTAAAAGAAAGAAACTTTATTATTATGAAAAAATGATGAGTTCTCGCCGTCCTCCACCTCTCTCTCTCTCTCTCTCTCTCTCTCTCTCTCTCTCTCTCTCTCTCTCTCTCTCTCTATTGGGGCTCTTAAAGACGATTAACATCAGCCAAACAAGGTATCTGGCAAAGAGCATCTTTAAAGCAGTGTGGAAACCTTGGATGCCTCAAAGGAAATGTGGCCTGATACAGGGAGATTGCCAGACTACTTCTGCAAAGGGAATTCTTCAGGGAATACGGTCGTACTAAGAGGATTACTGTACAGCGCTCTTTTGCCTTTTTTTTCTCTCTCTCTGTCTCTATCTCTCCTTTCTTTTTTGGTGGTAAAATGGGAGGGAGGTATTATCAGATATATAAAAAAAGTTGGTTTCTTTTACATTTCGGTAACGCCATGCTTACACTGATTTCAAAATGACCTTCGCTTTTGCATTTTGTCTCTTTTATATTTCTTCAGAACTAAGCGGTGGATTCATGAAAAAATATATATAAAACTCTCAACCACTGCCAATTAAACTCTCAGCCGCGGTCCATGAAACTTTCAGCCGCTCCCCGATGGTGGCCTGTGCAGTTGGCACTAAAGCAATGGCTAAATTCAACGTTAAATAGAATGTAAACTACAGAGGCTGGAAGGCTGTAATTTGGTATGTTTGATGATTGAAGGGTAGATGATCAACATACCAATTTGCAGCCCTCTAGCCTCAGTAGTTTTTAAGATCTGTGGGCGGACAGAAACAGTGCGGACGGACAGATAGACAGACAAATAGCCATCTCAGTAGTTTTCGTTGGCAGAAAACTAAAAATTAGCTCTACAAAAACCTAATTCTTTTTTATATAAAAGAAAATAAATAAAAAACTAGTAACTTAAATAAAAGCCTAAATACCTTCCCTCATTTGAAAAAGGCTCGACTCTGAAAGACGGAAATTGTTCCTTTTTCTAATAAAAAAGAAAAAAAAAGTTGGTCGAACAAAACACGTGATAAAGAAAAAGAGGCGACTACCAACCGATGTTTTCAGCAGAACAAACAGAGAGAGAGAGAGAGAGAGAGAGAGAGAGAGAGAGAGAGAGAAGAGAGAGAGAGAATTCCAACACGGAATTCTTCGCTAACGAGAGCAATTCCTTACTCTGAGCCAAAACAGCTTCAACGTAAACTCGTTGAAATTTCAGCTGAACTTCACAATCAAAGAGAATTAACGAGAACTCTCCAAGTCGTTAATCAGGTTATCTAAACACCTCAACAACTCCCGCTAACCGCGTCCTCTCTCTCTCTCTCTCTCTCTCTCTCTCTCTCTCTCTCTCTCTCTCTCTCTCTCTCTCTCTCTCTCTCTCTCTCTCTCTCTCTCACTGTACGTAGTGTTTAAAACTTTCACTAGCATTCTGAGATTACTGGGGACATGACTGAAGTAATATAGGTAGGTGTTCATTACAGGTACACTTCTTGATTAGGTTCTCAAAAGCATTCGAACATTTATGGGATCCATAAGTGGACAACATGATTATGGGCTTATGAACTATATATAGAGGACTACTTGAGAGGCTGAAAAGCCAACGATTAATAAAGCTAAATATGGAACTGCAGACACTCGATGAAGATGGCGACTGGACGAAAGCATAGGACTGCCGTGAGTTTGTCTAGCAAAAAGAAGATGTGTGGGCTTTTAAGATACAGTCTGGCTTTCGTTACTTCAACTGTTCCAACAGCTTTGTCGACAGCGCCAGTCCTTATTTCCATAGGATAATTAGAGGCCTTCCGCATAAGCTGTGTGATATTACAGAAGGACTTGTGTATTTATCACGATAACTTCCTTGTGACCAAGATTTCCCAAACGCCTTGACTGACTTAAGAAGTGATAAGATATTCACATCACTAAGCCCAATGAAGTACATGAAATAGTGATAATGGATACCTTGACTTATCTCTAAAAAAATGGAGGATTCATCAAATGACAGCAGCGCATACAATATAAATAGAATAAAAATAGAGTCGTTCCGTTTAAAAAATGACAATCACCTTTATACCTCTTGAGCCCTTTAAGTACAGTTGCTCTGTAGTCTCTGTATCGCATGAAGTTCTAATATCTCGTACAAAAGTAACTATCGCAGGCACCCATCTGATGAACTTATTAGACGTAACGGAAAAATTATGAAGTACCATGATCAATCCCGGCTCTCCATTATAATACTAAGTATAATAATAAATTTTGAGGTATGTTCTTTATTTAAAAACAATGCCTACTGAATCGGTATTAGGAAAAAAAATTAACCATATACGGTATAATTGATTTAATTATGTACTTATGATTGTAAGTACATTTTACTGGGAAATTCTGTATATAAAAAAACTTTAGGTTGGGTAATGGGTAGCCCTCCATCACCGGTTCTTTTAAATTTACAAGTGGAATTCTTCAAATACCTGTACCATGGCTCCTGTTTATAGAAGAAACTTCGTATTTTGTACCTAATGACGAATTCCCTTTTTAGCGACTTCTTACACGCGAACCTTTTAGGTAAAAAATCTAGCACATGTAGAAAAGCAACTCATAATTTAGATTATGTATATCATTTTCCAAAACGTCAAGGAAAGATGAAAATCTCCGTTTTCCCTTCGGTGTTCCAGAATTCATTGATAACGAACAACCGAACATGAGAGAAAGAGGTGGGAACGTGATAAATAACACATATTTTGTTACTTACTGTAATAAAGCCGTGAAGACATCTCGTAAAAATTGACAGAAACCCAAATTGCCGAGGAAAACTTTTTATTTGCCTTATTTCATCGGCTTTCCGACAAATAAAATCAATATGGAAAATATCTAATGTGAGTGTGACCTTTTTATATAAATGTTTTGTAAAATATGCCTAGAAGAAATTGTCCTCAACACTGTAATATCACTGTATAGAAAACCCTACATGTGAACTGTGATTAACTGTAATTGATCCAGGTCAGTAAGTAATTAAACGCCAGCACAAATCACTCATAACAAGCCAATAGAATAATGTTTTCCTTATGCACCTAAGCGAAGAATCACAAGGAATTGATTGGCTCTTGGTAACATATCAACGAGGTTAATAGCATTGCCTCTAGAGATATCACAGAATCCGCACTAAAGCAGATAATCGATGAAAACGTAATTTAAATCAAAGAGTCTGTACTCTTGCACGAGGCGTTCGTATGAGGAGACTTAAAAGAGAAACTTCGGATTATCGGTAAATCTTGTTGTTATTCGTTCGCGTTTCCTTGGTTAGCCGAGTTCGTCTGAGAAACTGCTCTCTGAAGATCAACCTACAATGCAACACAATTTGTGTGCGGTAAACTGGTTTTATATTCCTTCAATCTTAACTTTTTTTTTTTAAACCTGGTTTTCTTTTCACTGTAGGCAGTATACTTTTAGATCCCACGGTGCACAGGCAGAAGATCTTGCTCTCCGATTGTTATGTACGTTACAGGGAATATGTGAAATCCATCCAGGGGTTTCACGAAATCCCTAGGACATATGTGAAATAACCAGTTCGGTTAGGAAAATTTGATACCAAAGGGCTAGTTCTAAATACGGTGAAGCAGTGATTCATCTAAACTGTTTTGCCGTGTTTGGTACTAGTCCCTTGGGGGTCAAATGTGTTTCGCCGTGTTTAGTACCAGCCCCTTGGGTATCAATTGCACTTAGGGACATTTGATCCCCCATGGGCTAGTACTAAACACGGCGAAATACATTTGACTACCCACGGGCTAGTACTCAACACTGAATCAGTACGGATGAATCACTGGTTCATCGTTTTTAGTACTAGCCCTCGAAGTTAATGTTCCTAAGCGACTGGGTCATTTCACATATTCCATCTTAACGTATACACTGTTTACAAACAACAATAATATATATATATATATATATATATATATATATATATATATATATATATATATATTGTATAATCTTCTAATTGTCTTGTAACTGCTTCTGAGCTGTTGGCCCTAATCTTTTGTAAAACCTCTTAACCCAGTTTTGGTCGGTCTACTCATTTTTCAATTGCTTTGGATTCCAGGTACATATTTGCTTCCTTTGTAATCCCCATCTGTCGTTAATACGAACTTTCTTTTGTAAACCTATCTTTAAATTTCTCCAGTCTGCTAAGTAAAGGACTGGAATTCGAAAGGCCTTGCAGATCTCCATCGTTTCTGTTTTATACACACACACACACGGCGTCCATGCAAGTATGCAGAGGGGATAATTAACACAACAGTCACTACCGCATTCATATGAGCTCCTGGGGCAGATAGCTCCACAACATGCATTTGCTACATACACAAGCAGGCCATCAGCAACAAGTCTAATTAAGGCTGCGTTTACACCAAGATTGTCGAATCGAGTCAAGTCAAGACGAGTCAAGACGATTCATGACTCTTCTTGAATCGCCACATTAATTCAAATAGCCCTACGCTCATTGTGCGCGCACTCTACTGTTCCTGGATTCTAAGTCAGTAACTGTTTCACTTCTCTTCTCCCCCCCCCCCCCCCCACACCCCCCCTCCCCCCCCCCCCCTATAACACTATAGAATTTTAGACTATTCTCTAACCTATTATTCTCCATTCTTTTTACCTGACTAGACCATTCCAAAATTAATCTGATCCATTTTTTTCATTTGCGTGTACGTATGTATGTATGTATGTATGTATATAGTACACGAGATGGTAAAATTCCTTACAATATATATATGTATAACTGAATCACGAAAGTTAGGAACGTGATAAATCCATAAATAAAAGATATATGCCACAATATATATATATATATATATATATATATAATATATATATATATATATATATATATTGTAAGGAATTTTACCATCTCGTGTATATACATACATACATACATACGTTACACGCAAATGAAAAAATGGATCAGATTAATTTTGGAATGGTCTAGTCAGGTAAAAAGAATGGAGGGCTACAATTTGGTATGTTTGATGATTGGAGAGTGGACGATCAACACACCAATTTGCAGCCCTCTAGCCTCATTTTCAGATATGAGTGCGGACGGATAGACAGTAACCAATGTCTACTAATCTATATATTATATATATATATATATATATATATATATATATATTATATATATAGATATATATATATAGTAGAAATTGGCTACTGTCTATCCGTCCGCACTCATATCTGAAAATGAGGCTAGAGGGCTGCAAATTGGTGTGTTGATCGTCCACTCTCCAATCATCAAACATACCAAATTGTAGCCCTCTGGCCTCTGTAGTTTTTATTTGATTTAAGGTTAAAGTTAGCATGATCGTGCGTTTGACAACGCTATGACAGGCCACCACCGGGCAGTGGCTGAAAGCCTAATGTATTTTTCAGATATATCCCTTTGGGGATTTTATTAATCCTACATATTAAATGATTTAATACTTGACTGTCTTCGAATGTTACCTTTAAAAATTAATGTTTTTAGAACAGGCAAACGGCAACCTAGTATAAGTCTGATTCCAGTAGTTTATTTCGCATTTAAACCGAAACTTAAAAAGTGGTCGTTTTAGCTGCAGATTATAGTTTAACCTGATAATTTGCAGGTCATCATAAAACCAAAACTACGTACCATTTCCGTCAAATCTCGGGGCTGATCTTTGAAAGCAGAATATTCTATGCGTGTCTGTTTTCTAACTGACATTAGCAATTTAAATCATAAATATTCTGCTTCGTGGAGCTTAATATGTCTCTAGCCTCTCCTTGACTCTATTCACTTGACATCGGAATTCATTCTCAGTCGTTTTATGTCTGTATCTTCGACGCGGACAGAATTTATGGCTCTGGAAGTGATCATGACAAACACAATCTACTCTATTATTTCATGCTCGAGATCTGCTCCTTTTTTTCTTTCATCTTCATTAGAAATCTATATGGGCGTACCTATAATACCTTATTCCTATTTGCCATCGATAATGCCAGCTCTTCCTTCATCACTTAAGAATTATATATATATATATATATATAATATATATATATATATATATATATATATAATATATATATATATATATATTTGTTTTTTTTATGTCTAAGAATATTGACGTTTAATCTGTTCACAAAAGGGTATCTCACAAGTTTAAAAAAAGTAGACTCCTAAAGATTTAAAGATGGTGGTTTCTAAAATACGACCACAATATACAATCTCCGTGCATGAATAATGCATATTTGATATCTATATTCATTTTCATTTTCGTGAATGCAATGCAACAAAATCAGAATCCATGGAGGTTGCAACGTTCTTCACATCTCACTAAATTCGTCTTTTGTTTTTGTTTTAGGCGAAAAATGTTTGCTGTCATTCGGACTGAATTATTGTCTGGCTCTTAAAACGACCAAGACTAAGTTTTTCTTGGGATTACAATTCACGTATAACAGACATGTGAATTATATATCTTTTAGCGGAAAAACTCAAACCAGATTTGAAGACTTTAAATAAAAGACCTTAATATCTGATAACCCCCAAATTCAACAAAATCTGAGGATAAGTCTGTAGATTCAGCCGTTGAGATAAAAAAAAACGAATATCATATACCTGCAAGCTAAATTAAGAATAGGGCGCCATTATCATGGAGAAACAGGAAACAATTAACAAAGATGGATGCCATTCTCAGCTATTACCCGAAATTTATACGTTTCGTACCATTCACAATACGGGCAAAATCGTACGTGTTCAGTATTCGACACTTACGAGTATTCAGTTGTTTGAAATCAAAGCGAAGCAGTGACAAATTAAAAACCACTTAATTCTATGAGTAAATGGGTGGAATTTAAAGTAGTTCAAAAAGGGTACTACATCGGTGGAATACAGCACTGCGGATTTTACACGAAGCCCACCGAACACGAGCGTGTAAGAGATTCTTATCCGACAGTAAACTTGGCCCAAAGGAGCCTGAAGATCACAGAGCGGCACCTCCTCTGGTTCCTCGAGAAATACTAATGGGATCTCTCCTCCAGCCGCAGAATCCGGCGAGGATGATTCGGATCATTAAAATATCCCTGTTTATTTCATTCGAATGCATTTTCGTTTCAATTAATTCACCGGCGAGGATTTCTTGCGTTCATACTACTGATCACATGAGAAGGGCTCAGTAAAAATAAAAGTAGGCACATTTAAGGATTTTCAAATCTGATGCAACCTCAAGAACATGCAACTACAGGAGTCATGTTAATAGTCAGAAACGGCTTTAAACTTGATAGAATATAGTACAAGGAACCGCTGACTTAGAAAGAAACGGAACACGAGAAAAAGGAACACCATAGCAACCGGTAATGTCAACGCAATAATAAAAATGATTAAAACAACCCAAAAACATGAATGAGGCCCGAATACCCTACACAACCGAAAAACATTACACGGTGGTTCCCCAAAACTTGTCGACCTTCCATATGTCTCAATCCCATTACAAGATCTAGAGATCATTCATTGGACCTACGACACGACAGCCAACCAACTTAACAGTCGCTGTTTGAAAAGGAGAAGAAAGCAAGAGTTGTTTTCATAAACTTTTGACGAATATGACCTCCAGATTTAAATCGGTTGATGACTGTTAATCAAACTAGGAAAGTCATTATATCTCATCTAGTCACAGTCATCACAAATACAGCTTTTCCCGATGGACTGAGGGTTGCAACTGAGCAGCAAAACTTCCTTTTGCCGCCCACTTAATGATAAACATAACACTTACTTATAGAATGCCGAATTGACTAGACTCTAAAGTGACGCAGATTCACTCAGTAATAATATGTCCACGTTCTCCAGACTTCTTAACCCCTATCCACAAGCAGAACCCCAAAAACCCCAAGGGGTTATGACTCTCAGGGTGGGAACCCCTGCATTAGACTCTGTTTTATTGAAGCCAATACAAAACGTTTCTTAAATGTGTATAAACTGAATGAAACTGTCAGTCAACTTACCTCCACTTCCATTAGGTCTGACGGGAACTGGCTCAGGTATTTCTGCAAATAGGAAGAAGAGTTTAGTGTTTTGGGTCAAATGCAGATATCTGTGTGTATGAATATTTTATATATATATATATATATATATATATATATATATATATATATATATATATATATATATATATATATAGTCACGGGAATAACAACGTGATGTAAAATATAAGCAGATTATCTGACCACGAAGAAAGTGTAAAGCTAAGTAATAAATAAAAAACGGAACGAGATCTCTTCGCCTTGTACCTAAATTCAATTCCCCTAGAGTTTTCTGTTTATATATATATAAGTATATATATATATATATATATATATATATATATATATATATATATATATATATATATATATATGTATGTACGTGTGTGAGTATTGGAATATATATACTGATACATAAATGAATTTTCGCATATATAAGAAAGTGTACTTTATTTCAGATTTAGGATACATGATGCACGGGTGATTACACACTGAACTTGAAGAGTACCTTCGCTGAAGATTTATGGGTAAAAGTAAAGGGGAAGTTTTCCCAGAGAAACACCATTTTATGCTCCATTAATCTTCGTCGGTGAATCAAGGTCTCAAGGATGGTATCTTTGTGGATCACTTCACAGCTCCGACAAGGCATTATACTCTAAGCATATTTCTCAGATTCCTACGCCATATTTTCCATGGCATAATATTAATATGCCGACGTTTATTTAAATGCAATTTTTTTTATGAGAACTCCAATAAAGCTGTACTTTTTCTTTTATCAATTCTTTCCTTATTTCTACCTGAATGAAATATCTCTCCCTTCCCATCTTTTGAACTGTGACATCTAACAGCTATATATCTCCTTCCATTTCTCGCCTCTTGGGAGCATCTAAGCAAACTCATTCTTCACTCCAACGTTTTCCACTTCGTTTTTTTTCCAAGTAAATTTAATATCATGTCTAACCTATTATCTATCAAGCTTGAGTGAACAGCCCCTTCATTTCTTCTCAGCTTCTCCTGTCTAGATGGATTCTTCTGCTTCGGTTCTCTTATGCTTTCATCATTATTGAAGGCACTACTATCATCAGCGGTACTGATTAAAAATGTCAACCCTCTCAATCCTTAAATAACTATGTACTCCTTGTATTTATACAGTAGTTATACTTTAAATTTTATTGCACGGTCATATACATACCTAAATACATACATACATACATACAAATGTCCATAAAAGCCAAAACAAATACACTTACTGGCTTAGGTTTTTGTGTACGTATGTGTGTATGTACGTATATTCGATAAACAGATGGCCATGCAATGAAATTTGGAGTATACTAAGTACAGTCTAAGTGAAAAAGTAATACGTGGTGATTCGAGAAGTGGTTCATTCGGTCTAAAGGATCACCACAGATGACAATAGTAATGCTCTCAGAAACTAATCATAAGACATTTATTTGCACAGAAACACAAACATTTAAGCATGCACATAAACTGATATCATAGTATATATATAAACACAGCTTTACGATGGAATCGACACTAAAATATGTGTGTGAAACTTACTTATGCAAGGTGCGATGGGCGAGCGGCTCTGCTGATACCCTTTGGCACATCGGTTGCACATGATGCCAGTGACACCGTCCTTGCAAGGGCATTGTCCGGTTGTCTGGTTGCAGGTTTTCCCAGAGGCGCCAACCGGATGGCAATCACAGGCTGCGAGACGAAGAAATAAAAGCGTATTAGTGATGGCAGACCTAATGAAGAACTGATTGTAATTGTCAGGTTCATTTTCATGCCCTTCATAAGGATTTAATAAGGGCATATTATATAAATGAGTGCTCCCTCACAGATGATGTCTAGTAAAGATAATAGCTTTCCGCTGAAAAAAAGTAGACAAAAAAAAAGGAATTCTGTAGGAAAATGAAGGGTAGGAGGTAACTTATTGTGTCATAACTTGCACGATCCTCTGAGTATTCGGAAACATTTCCAATAATCACAAAGCGGTACAAATATTCATTTTTCAATTTGATTAAGGAAGCTGTATTTGTAACTCCTCAAAGGATTTCAGGTGACTTCTACGATCTTACTCTTTAAATCAAGGAGTGATCCAACCTCCAGCTTACTCTGGATGCATGCAAGATTTTCGCTACACGCATAAGTTGCAAACATTATATTCCTTGTTTTAATGTAAATTACAACGTGCTAAAATCTACAGTCCAATAGCGCGTTGTTTCACCAACGAAAATTTAAATAAATTCGCTATATTCTATTAAAAGTAATTTTTCTGTACTGTTTTACATGCACAATATTTATTTTTTACATTTTCCTCTAATAAATAAATCATAAATATCCTATCCTGAAAATTCTGTAACTTTAACTCAACGCGAAACACCTTTTTGAGACCTTTTTAGCCTTTTCCATAAACCTTTCCTAACCCCCCCCCCTCAACAACAACAACCACAACAACAACGAATTAATCTGTAGGCTTACTCCCCGAGTCAACGACCATCCCTAGGACCCAAGAGGGCTGCTGTCAATGCGTACGTAAGAAGCAGCGTAACGAAAATCACAACAATTTTGCCACCAGTTCCTCTTCACGTCTGATTACAGATCAGTACGAAACCCCTTGTTTAAATGTCATTACTCAATCGCCCGGGCCAGAAATGACAACATTAAGGCTACCATTAGCAAACAATAACTTTCCTTCATAAATTGCGGTGATTTTGTGGGAGTGAGGAGTCGAGATGATTATAGCTTTCAGAAATAAAACATCCTTCAATTATTGAGGAGCATCACGTTAGGAGTTCTCTCGGCTGCTTGCCTTAGAACCTCCCACCCCCCACCCCCCCTCCACACACACACACACACACACACAGACACACACATACACAAAGATACTGACAATCAGTTTTGTGACAGTGTAAGGGAATGACTGGTAACATTAATCTCGTTCTCCTTAAAAATAAATAAATAAATAAATAAATAATCCCCGTAGGGTGGGTAGTGCGGTCAGTGCACCTCACTGCGGTGCACTGTAGGCAGCATTATTTAAGGTTCTCTGCAGCGTCCCTTCGGCCCCTAGCTGCAACCCTTTCTTTTCCTTTTACTGTACCTCCATTCATATTCTCTCATCCATCTTACTTTCCACCCTCTCCTAACAATTGTTTCCTACTGCAACTGCCTTGAGGTTTTCCTCCTGTTACATCTTTCAAACCTTTCGACTAACAATATCCCTTTCAGCACTGAATGATCTCACAGGCCCCAGCGCTCGGTCTTGGGCCAAAATTCTACATTCCATTCCATTCCCGAAAAAATCAAACAAAGCAAAGAGAAGATAGTTGACGTTTTCGGATTGTATTTCAAATAAAAAGAAACTTTTAGAAAGAATCTAACATTTGGGCACAGGAGGAAAGAATTAGAAATAATCAAATACGGCGTGTCTTTATGTCTAATTTCTACAGGTAGACCATGATGGCAGACCCAAGAAAGTATTTTGCACACACGACGAAACCGAATCCAGGAAGGAAGGAACTGGGCAGCAACCAGCAATATGCCGGCTAATCTTTCATGATCTGATCAAGATCCAAATCGCCGGTTTCCTCGCCGTGAAAGGAACAACCAAGTCATAAATCTGTTTTTGTTAACCATGCATCAACGGTATGGGTTTTAAAGGTTTCCAAAAACCTTAATACAAGGTTGGCTTGTGATATTATGAAACCCCAAACACCCTGAATACCGTAAGCTTTATAATATCGTAGCTGATAGCACAAAGCAGGTGAAAAGTGAACCCACGAGAAGGTTGAAACGTCGAGATAAGCCAGAGCTACACCAACATTAATACCAGTTGAATACCAGCTACGACCCCGGCCTGACATTGACCTCGCTTATGGAATGATACCAACACCGACGACGACTCCTGCTTGACCTGGACCTGAGGAACGCCTTTCCATACACCATATTCTGTTAATACCAGTATACTGATATATAATACCAGTTTTTGACTAATAAATCCTGTTCCAAATAAAATACCACTTTCAGCATTATTCCCAATATGAATATTGGCCAATTATCGCGAAGTATCGCTGAGCCGGAAAAGTGAGTAATAAGAAAAATAGAAAAGATAATATATAAGATTAATTCCCTGAATTCTGCCATTTTATTCAACAGAATTTGTTTAAAAGAGTCTTCTTCTAAAATAATAATAATAATAATAATAATAATAATAATAATAATAATAATAATAATAATAATAATAATAATAATAATAATAATAATAATAATAATAATAATAATAATAATAATAATAATAATAATGACCAAAGCAAACATTATCATTGTTAAATGCATTCGCTTACACAGAACAGAATGATAAAAATTATGTGGATAAAGAGAAATACATACACTTAAACTAATAAGTATATGATTCACCATAAAGAAATACTGAAATAAAAGTTATAAAAATTAAAATCATTCATAGTTTAATGAGAGCACTGGAAATATTTCTATAGTGAAAACTGGAGCAAGGTCATGTCATTGTGAAAGAAGCAGGACAGCTAAGTAGGGGATAACAAAAAGCAGCAGATGAAAGATGAAAGGCAACACAGCCGGAGAAGGTCTCTGCTTTATCACATTCACGGGCCGGTGCTGGCATAAGCCAGTTTAATCTGAGTGCCATCCCAAGGAGGGTGCTACAAAAGTGTTAACTCCTATTGTGGCAGGAGGCTTCAAAATGTATGACATCCACTCTTAAACTGAAAGCAATCACAGAAAATAATGCTGGCAGAAAGACCAGGCCACAGTTTTACAGTAAAATGAATTAAAAAATGCTACAGTTTTACAGTAAAACGAATATAAAACATTTGGTAGTGAACAGCTTGGATGATGATGCTCTTCAAAGCGAGTAAAAGGAGCTACTCTCGGGGCACACACAACAGAAATGCCAATGGAATTTCCCAGTTTGAAAATATATCAAGGAAAATAAACAATGAACCTGCCAGTGTTCGTCTGACTCCTAACCATTATTGAATAGACAGAAAATTACCACCTAAGCGATCCTGTCTGAAAAAATAAAGATTCCGGACGAGACTGACATTTAATAAGGGGAAAAATTCCAGATGGTTTTATTCACAGAACCACATTTCTATAAAGCGTCTCATCTACAGCGTATGAATATTATCACCAGCTTAAAAAATGTTCAGCATACAATTTCTAAAAGCAAATAGAATAAAGATACAAATCTACGTTCACGTGCACTAGATCGACAAACGTAACACAAAGGAAAACAATCTCCCTCTCTCTCTATAATGCGAGAGAGAGAGAGAGAGAGAGAGAGAGTGAGGGAGATTCGTGGTCCACTGAATCTAGATTCGCCAATCACTGAATACCCGTTCAACATCAATCAGTGACAAAAGGAAAGGGTGGACACATTTGTCCACAAGGCGGTGTGGTGCATAAAAAGTGTTTCGCTGTCACCTTCTGGAGCTACCCTTTGCGTCCAAATTCTCTCGCCCACTCGCATAAAAAAAATGGTAGTAAGGAACAGATGAAACACAATTTACAGAGAATTGTTTACAAAGCATCCATATTTATGACTTATTTCTATACTTATTCACATCCTGATTTATCTGAGAGATCGAAAGTGTCTCCAGGAAAATTTGGGTCTGTGCTGACTTATAAATAACATCAGGTGTAAGTAAAAAAAAAATGCATATCATTTAAATGACATATTCTAAAACGGATCGCGGAAGATTCTACATGACCTTTTTTTTTAACAAATATCTTCGATTCATCTTTACGCCATATTTCATATGGCAAGATCAAAACTGTGTGAGAACTCATTATCCATTTATGTCCACTAACAAACAATATGTACTAAGCAGGCCACTTTTGCCCTTCCATTCGTTCCAATCATGAATCTTGGAATCGTGGCCGCCATCTCTTATCGCAATCTATCAGTGACAACATGAACAATGACAAGAGCTCCACTGTGAGAGTTTCCCTTCACTCAACTCGGCTAAGTTATTCGTTAATGGTGAATTTTAATTTCATCCTCACCGTTCAATTAAAGTGGTTTGCGGATTAACACTGCTAATGACGTTGGCGTTCAAGGAGTTTTACTTTGTGATGGTGTTTTACCTTGTTTTATTTATTTATTTTTTTCTTTTGAGACTATACTATCAGTCATCTGCTCCTACATTTATGGTATTTTCTCAGGAATAGATGTAGTGTATAGCTGAATACAATTATTTATCAGGTAGTGAATGATTGATTTACTGACTGATTTATCTGTTCCAACTGAGGAAAACCACTAAGCAAGACAACAATCAAAATTATATATATATATATATATATATATATATATATATATATATATATATATATATATATATATATATATATATATATATATATATATATATATATATATATATATATATATATATATATATATATATCCATAAGGTAAGAGCCACAATGAATTGCACATTACAAAAACAGTGCATTAAAAAATATCTTTGTACAAAGCTTCTAGTTGGCTGTGGACTTGATCACTAACATGGGGTGAAATAGACAGCTCGGAAGCAGAGCCAAGCAGGAAACCGTACATGCAAGCAAACATTACAGAAAGGAAAACATATATAAATATATATAATATAATATAATAGAATTATATATACATATTTATAGATATAGATCTAGATATAGATATATTGACGAATATATTTATCTGTGTCACCCAACGAAGGCGCTTGGGTGAGGGCAAAAGCACCACGACCGCGGAACGCAGCAGCTTGTTAGAGGTGCTTTGAGGACAAAGGACTCGGAAAATGGGGGCCCCTATAACACATGGCCCTATTATTCCTGTATGTATGGTGACAAAGGTTTCCCAGGTCGACCATTGTCAGGTGAGGAGAGCGCAGAGACGGCCAATGAGAGAGAGAGAGAGAGAGAGAGAGAGAGAGAGAGAGAGAGAGAGAGAGAGAGAGAGAGAGAGAGAGAATTAAATGGAAATATCCCTTGTACATACATCATACATAAATGTCAAATAACCCTGTATGGAGTTGAACCATGTAATATTTCTTTCGATTAAATCATTTCCAGAACGGCAATTTGAGTTTCCCAGCGTTATTTGACAGTTTTACCGCAGTGAAGAGACCATGACAGACAAAAATACTCAATTATAAAAATCAATAAAATAAAATAAATAAAAATAAATTGAGTTTTTGTGCAGCGTATGATCAACACCACCGACAACAGATGAATCTTACGGTGGTCTGTATTATGCTGTATGAGCCGCGGCCTATGACACCTTCAGCCTTACATAAAATACAAACTAACCTTAAATAAAATACAAACTATTGAGGCTAGAGAGCTGCAATTTGGTATGTTTGATGATAGGAGGGTGGATGATCGACATACAAATTTACAGCCCTCTAGCCTCAGTAGTTTTTAAGATCTGAGGGCGAACAGAAAAGTGCGGACAGACAGACAAAGCCTTCTTAATAGTTCCAGGTTGGGAAACAAGACGCTAATTGCGACGCAGACGAAGAAGAAACTCCAGATTTTTACCAGAAAGAAATCAACGAGATAATGACGACCGATATGAATATAACTTATAGATTTCGCTACTTATAAAGCCATCGTCGACAGAAACACATTCCCAGCCGATAGGCAAAAGCTACGAAGTGGAATTAATGAACTCGACTCACACCCGAGCTTGCAGACAAATGCATGATCCTAATTAGCAAGGGCGTCAAGCAATTCCATTAAAATTCACTTCGTTCTGACAACCTTCTCTATCACCATCACGGTTCGCATTAATTAAGGAACAACTGGATTGTCTTCTGTTGTACGTAAAAGGCAATTTTTGGACGGTTTCGTCATGTCTTTGACGCAGCCGGGAGGTTTTACAACGCCACCGAATTAACAGGCAATCATATCAATGACGCTTAGGTACCTGAAAATCATAAAGCTAACACGCGCATCATAGTCTCGTCAGGAAATCGCGCCATGAATGACCATATCCAGACCTAGCAGCCTCTTCCATGAAAGTCACAAAAGAGCGTTTTAAAGACTTTGAGGCAAAAGCAAAAATGCACCTCTCGTTTCACTACCCAAACTGTATTTTCCAAGACACAAAATTGCCAACAGCAAGTCGGTGTATGAAGGGCGAAAGGTGCACCAGAGGGCAGGTGTCCCAAAATATTATCTATATTGTAGAAGAAATTATCTATAATAGTCATTCCATCAACAGTGGGGTATACTTAACGATGCACCGGAGTGGGTCGGTCTCAGAGGGTCGAAGGCATTAAATATTTCCAGATAAAATCAAGACCAACTCTTCAAGATAAAGATATACAGCCAATAAATACTAACTTCGGAGGTAATCACCTCCTCAGGCTGCTAATACGAAGCATGCCGCACGCACGAATTCTCTCTCTCTCTCTCTCTCTCTCTCTCTCTCTCTCTCTCTCTCTCTCTCTCTCTCTCTCTCTCTCTCTCAAGAGCAAATTCGAATACATCTTTCTCAAAGAATTGTAAATTCCGATTTGTGCCGCTCGCCTGTACACATCACTAATTATAAAAAGAAGAAAAAAATCTCGAAAAAAATGTCATTTTCTTTTTCCCTCTTTCTGTATTAAAGGATCAGTTCCAATATCCCTTATCTGAGGGAGGGTTAATAAAGCCTTCCTTCCCTTGGCACGAGGGCAAAAACCACGACCTCAGGTCTTATAACATTTCTTTTCCCAATAAGACGAGATCGAGTCGGGAAGGAATTCAGTCCCGCCCAACCTACGAAGAAGAGAACCGATGTCACTATATTAGCGTCGATTAAAATCTTTCCATTTTCAGTTTTCTGTAAAAAGAAAGCTATTGAGACGGCTATTTGTCTGTCCGTCTGCACTTTTTCTGTCCGCCCTCAGATCTTACAAACTTCTGAGGCTAGAGGGCTGCAAACTGGTACGTTGATCATCTACCACCATCCAATCATCAAACATACCAAATTGCAGCTCTCTAGCCTCAGTTGCTTTTATTTTATTTATGGTTAAAGTTAGCCACGATCGTGTGTCTGGAACCGCTATATGCGCCAAGAGCACAAGCCATCACCGGGCAGTGGCTGAGAGTTTCATGGGCCGCTGCTGAGAATTCCATGGGCAGTGGTTGAGAGTTTCATACAGCATTACAGAAAAATAGTTTTTTTTTTTTCTAGTTATTTTCGAAGGAGCTTGTCACTAAAAATCATACAGCTACAGAAAAATGAGCATTGCATGATTATGCTAGAACGATTTAAAAATTCCAGGGCAAAAAGGCCAAAACCACAAAATGTAAGACAAAAAAGAAAAAAGAAAATCCCAGACCTCCCTCTCTTTCCAACAAGCTACATGAATGATGCGCTGTGTAAAACTCCAGCCAGTTCTTTCCAAAATTGTTTTAAAATAACTCAAAGACTATAAAAAAATAAATACACAGTATTAACGGCCGGTGAAACTAATCATCATATGAGATATTTACCGTTTTGAGAGAGAGAGAGAGAGAGAGAGAGAGAGAGAGAGAGATGAAGTACGGGAGATTAAACTAAACAAGAATAATAAGAATCTTAATAGTCACTTTGTCGGAAGTTGGATATATCTCAGACGATTGCCTTTCTAAATGCAAATTGGCTCACGATACACACGGACGCGCGCACACACATACACACACACGCACACTAGCACATGTACGCACAATTCCTCTCGAAAGGCATAGTCGTAGAGCGTCTCTACTTTCTCGCCACACGCTAATTTGTTTCCGTTTCTGCATTCTCCGCTCGTCGAACACGAACCTTTCCATGGCTATCGTCATCGTCAAGGACTTGTAGGAGGTAAATTACAATTTTTCCGGTGTATTTAATTAATTCTCAATTTATTTATTCACTCCGAAGGGCTGTTTGCTGCTACTCTCTACGTAATGCACACAAAGGGCATCTATCCATGACATGAGCACGTATCATGGACGAGTTTAAATATAATTGTGAAACCATACACAAAAACACACACATAATAGAAATACTAGCATGCATATGGTGACATTTTTGCTGTGGTCTATGAGATAGAAGTTTTATACATATATAATTACATATATATATATATATATATATATATATATATATATATATATATATTATATATATATATATATATATATATATTGTTTCAGCCAAGGTAAAACACAACTGCTGACAGCCGGGATGTCGGCACCATCTAAAGTTACGCCTTCTACGGGAATGCCTTATACATACGTACATAAGTACATACATTATATAAAAATATATATAATAATATATATATATTATAATATTATATATATATATATATACATAGCATTTACATATATATATATATATATATATATATATATATATATATATATATATATAAATATATATATATATATAATATATGTATACATATAATCTATATGTGTGTGTGTGCATTTGGCTGCGATCGGAAATTTTAACATTTTTGCCCAACTATCTGGAGACGAAAGCGTAGTCTTTGTAAAACATCTACAAATGCTAAGGTTATATATGAACTTATTTACCCAAATAAGTCGCCAGAATTTGGCAACCCTCTAATGCCAAGCCTTTGACAACAAAGCCGAACTTCGGCCACATGTAATATGTAGTTCTATCAATGGAGGAATCTCCAAGTTCAACATGTAAACATGGCGCATCTCTTACATTCCATCCATTGTTTTCAACCGCCAGTACACTTTTCCTCAGGTGTGCAGATCGAGTGTTGGTATGATTTGAATTTTCGAACAAGACTCCGGTGTTCGAAGAAGTTCTCCGAGACAATAAATCACTAAGGGACGTTATGTTTTCTTTACATAAGAGCCTGACTACATACGTGCAAATTTATCGTTAAAACGCGAAAATCTAATGCTAATTTTATGGTACAGAATCGTACTTACTGAAAAGTGGTGAAGGCAAAAAAATGACTAAAGAACACAGGTCCCTTCTTTCTAATGAAATTTCAACTACGGCATGCTACTTTCAAGCAAGAAAGAACTCAAAAGAGTTTGTGCGTGAAGAGCAGGGCACAAATGAACAAGTGTTTAAATCATGTATACCAGGCTAAATTAATTTGAGCTGTACCGACGGTAGTCGCTCACGCCAACAAAGGATCTGCGAAGAGAAAGCTTCTGTGTGTGTGTGTTTGTGGTGTGAGAGAGAGAGAGAGAGAGAGAGAGAGAGAGAAATTGTTAAATATGCGCGCGAAGACATCCGTCAGGGTCAGAGGCGAGAGAGTGACGGGAAAACAAACCGTGAAGACACACGACCCCTGGCTGCTCCTGTCAGACAGGTTGTGTGATGTTTGATGTTGTTTTCCTCCCGAACGCTTGATACAGGGCAACTGGCAGATGCCAAGCCACCCCCCCCCCCCCCCTCCCCCCTTTCCCTCCCCAACTCCCCCGCGTCACTGACTTCGTAAAAAGAGCGAATTATGAGGCTACGCAAATATTTTTGCCTGCGATTTCGCGCGACGAAAAGGATGTCTTCTGACGACGGAAGCACCGGCGCTGATGCTATAGATTCCCGCGAGGTTTTTGGGGAGGGGCGAGACGGGCCAAATCCCTAAAAATGAACTGTTTAGATATCGAGGGTGAGCCTGTTTACAAATGACACTACTATGTTTGTAGAAGAACAAACATAACGAGAGGTTTCTGGGGAGAGAATAAGAGGAGAGAGAGAGAGAGAGAGAGAGAGAGAGAGAGAGAGAGAGAGAGAGAGAGAGGACGCCGTAGGAAGGACGAAGTACAAAAAGGTGGATGAATGAAACCTTATGGTGTTTGTTTAAGAAAGAGGCGCAGCATCAGGCACAGAACAGTACGACCCGACATAACAAAGAACTACTTACACTAAACCGATCTTATGGAACAAAGGGTCGAACCTCCAAATATTCGACCGGCTTACATTTACATGGATATAAATATAGATTGTGAGGAAATGTGTGAGAAGCATGTATTGGCAGAGAGAGAGAGAGAGAGAGAGAGAGAGAGAGAGAGAGAGAAAAGGACCTCCTTCAACGAAAATCATTTCGACACTTATAATTTCCACTGAATGAATCATCACCACAATTGAACAGAATTATATGAATTACCATCCCAAATTTAAAGCCCTTGACGCTAAAACTGATCACCAATCTCTCCAATACTTTTGTGCTTTCACATTAGCAATAAATTGCTTTTAAGCGATGAAGAGTTCACCAAGGGGCAACCACTAGAATAATATCGCTGGCAAACCACACTGAATACAAACACGAAAGGTTATAATATATATATATATATATATATATATATATATATATATATATATATATATATATATATATATATATATATATATATATATATATATATATATATATGTATTGCATCACCGTAACTTTCGATGCTGCTGGTAAGATCGAATCGGTTATCATTCTATTTGATATTATTTCCGAGGCAGAGCGGATTACTATATAAATTAATCAATAATCATAGATTAATGTTTGGATATATATATATAATTATAAATAAAGACAGAGACCACGAAGAAAAGTGAAACAATGGAGTACCGCTGCGAGGCCTTTCGACTTAATAAAGGACGAGAAATCGAAAGGCCTCCCAACAGAGCTTCATTGTTTCACTTTCCACCGTGGATTTTGTGTATATATATATATATATATATATATATATATATATATATATATATATATATATATATATATATATATATATATATATATGTTAGCGTGTGTCTACGTTAAAAAAAGGCATTATCCTAAAAAATTAAGATTCATGGCCGGATACAGTAGAGAAACCGCACTAAGAATGAGATTGGTGGAGAGATGTGGCGTCAGGAGAGTAAGAAGAGTGAGATCATAGTGACGCAGATGGTTGGGACATGTGATGAAAACCGATGAGAATAGTTAGTCCAAAGATCAGCGGGTATGGAAGTGACAGTCCGAATAACTGTAGGAACTCCCAGAGAGATGAAGATCCAGACTTCATGAACGTTCAAGAAGAAAGAGCACAAGGCATAGAAGTGGACAGAGTATTCAGCTTGTACTTAACGTCTATAATATATAAATTTCCTTAAACTTGTTCCGACTTCCGATGGATTTCAAAGTGAGGAGAGAGGAAGGGAATATGACGTTTTGTTCAGTAAAAGTTTTCCTATTTCAGTTCACATTGCCTACGAATTACAATGGCAGTCTCGAGATGCTACACGATGGCAAAGTAAACTCAGCTCAACCCATTTTTTGACTTCCCACGTATTTACATTCCCATAAAAGTTTTAGTTGCATCGTATTATAATCGGTAGTTTGTTTAAAAGTGAACAACAGATAAAAGGATTAAAGTACTTTTAACATTCGACGAACATGTTTTGATTCTTTTAGCAACCACGTAGTATTTGTGCACAAGCGCTCACTTACTACTTCCTTTGCAGCCTCTCTTGTTTTTTACGAACACTTACTCATAATGATGTTATCCACAAATGTATACCAGAGTGCAGGGTGCAATTTTAATTGCTGTGCAGCAATGATTAATGCTTCTCGGCAGTGCTATTCATCATGTACCCAACTCACGCTCTGTAACTTCGACATCGATGACAAAGTGGCTTTTCCTTCTGGCATAACAATAACCTGGAAGAATTACACTGTTTGCTAGCAATGGCTGCAACAGTGAATGACTCGCATGACAAAGATGATGTGATCATGGACGCATGACTGTTGTCGTCATCTCTGGTATCTTAGGCTGGGCGGGGCATATTCCCGAACTGTAACAGAGTACCGGGACCTTCCTTGAAAAAAGCGGGACGCCATATCTTTAAAGCTAACCATAGAATCTTCTTAAAATTAATCTCATAATGTTTCCCACACACAAATCCTTCGTTGATCCATGATATATAACTGAATTAACTTAAACTATCCCAACCTAACCTAGTGGCATGGCAAAAAAAAAAAAAAAAAAACCGGGGCTGGTGCAATACTAGTATACATCTCGGGAATACGCTGGTGGGAGAGCATACCACGGGCTTCTACTCAGCCCAAAAAGATGTTGGGGAACAATGATTTGAACGTAAACGATTAAAAGAATAATGACAGAGTAAAGTTGAAGTAGTAGTTTGTAGATCTCGTAGCTGCTCTCATGGTAACTTCAAAGCTTAGTCATCAAATCTTTTACAGTCATATCTGTTATGGTAACTGCAAAGCTTTGTCATTAAATCTTTTACGATCATATCTGTTATGGTAATTGCAAAGCTTAGCATTAAATTCTTTTCCCAAATCTATCTTATTGGTAACTGCAAAGCTTAGTCATTATTTCTTTTACAATCATCTCTGTTATGGTAACTGCAAAGCTTAGTCATTATTTCTTTTACAATCATCTCTGTTATGGTAACTGCAAAGCTTAGGCATTAAATCTTTTACAATCATATCTGTTATGGTAACTGCAAAGCTTAAGTCATTAAATTTTTAACAAATTTCAAATATATTTGTTTATGGTAACTCAAAGAGATTAGACAATTAAATCTTTCTAAACTTAATCATTTTAATATGTTATAATGGGCAAACTTGCAAAGCTTTTAAATCATTATTAATGGTTTAACAAATTTTTTCAATCTCTTGTTATGGTAACTGCAAAGCTTAGTCATTAAATCTTTTACAATCATATCTGTTATGGTAACTGCAAAGCTTAAGTCATTAAATCTTTTACAATCATATCTGTTATGGTAACTGCAAAGCTTAGTCATTATTTCTTTTACATTTCATCTCTGTTTATGGTAAATGACAAAGCTTGTCATTATTTTTTGACAATATATCTGTTATGGTAACTGCAAAGCTTAAGTCATTAAATCCTTTTACAATATATCTGTTATGGTAAAACTGCAAAGCTTAAGTCAATTAAATCTCTTACAATCATATCGTTACGGTAACTTGCAAAGCTTAGTCATTAAATCCTCTTTTACAATATATCTGTTATGGTAAAACTGCAAAGCATTAAAGTCATTAAATCTTTTACAAATATATCTGTTTGGTAACTTCAAAGCTTAGTCAATTAAATCTTTTCAACATATTGTTATGGTAACTGCAAAAGCTTAGTCATTATTTCTTTTTACAATCATCTCGTTATGGTAACTGCAAAGCTTAGTAATTTATTTCTTTTACAACAACTTGGTTATGGTTAAAAAGCCAAAGTTAAGTCATTAAATCTTTTACAATCATATCTGTTACGGTAACTGCAAAGCTTAGTCATTAAATCTTTTACAATCATATCTGTTATGGTAACTGCAAAGCTTAGTCATTAAATCTTTTACAATCATCTCTGTTACGGTAACTTCAAAGCTTAGTCATTAAATCTTTTACAATCATCTCTGTTACGGTAACTTCAAAGCTTAGTCATTAAATATTTACAATCATCTCTGTTACGGTAACTGCAAAGCTTAGTCATTAAATCTTTTACAATCATATCTGTTATGGTAACTGCAAAGCTTAGTCATTAAATCTTTTACAATCATATCTGTTATGGTAACTTCAAAGCTTAGTCATTAAATCTTTTACAATCATATCTGTTATGGTAACTTCAAAGCTTAGTCATTAAATCTTTTACAATCATATCTGTTATGGTAACTTCAAAGCTTAGTCATTAAATCTTTTACAATCATATATGTTATGGTAACTTCAAAGCTTAGTCATTAAATCTTTTACAATCATATCTGTTATGGTGTAACTTCAAAGCTTAGTCATTAAATGTTTTACAATCATATCTGTTATGGTGTAACTTCAAGCTTTAAAGTCCCTTAAATGTTTTTCAATCATATCTGTTTATGGTAACCTTGCAAAGCTTAGTCATTATCTTTTACAATCACTCTCTGTTATGGTAACCTGCAAAGCTTATCGATTATTTCTTTTTACAATTCATATCTGTTATCGGTAACTGAAAGCTTAAGTCATTAAAATTCTTTTACATATCATATCTGTTATTTGGGTAACTGCAAAGCTTAATCATTAAATCTCTTACAATCATATCTGTTAACGGTAACTGCAAGCTTAGTCATCTAAATCTCGATACAACATATCTGTATGGTAACTGCAAAGCTTAAGTCATTAAAATTTTACAATCATATTGCTTATGTAAATTCAAAGCTTAGTTCATTTAAATTCTTTTACAATCATATCTGTTATGGTAACTGCAAAGCTTAGTCATTATTTCTTTTACAATCATCTCTGTTATGGTAACTGCAAAGCTTAGTCATTATTTCTTTTACAATCATATCTGTTATGGTAACTGCAAAGCTTAAGTCATTAAATCTTTTACAATCATATCTGTTATGGTAACTGCAAAGCTTAGTCATTATTTCTTTTACAATCATATCTGTTATGGTAACTGCAAAAGCCTTAGTCATAAATCTTTTACAAATCATCTCGTACGAGTAACTTCAAAGCTTTAGGGTCATTAAAATCTTTGACAATCATCTCTGTTACGGTAAACTTCAAAGCTTAAGTTCTTAATTATTACAATCATCTCTGTTACGGTAACGCAAAGCTTAGTCATTAAAGTCTTTTACAATCATATCTTTATGTAACGCAATCTAGTCATTAAATCTTTTACAATCATATCTGTTATGGTAACTTCAAAGCTTAGTCATTAAATCTTTTACAATCATATCTGTTATGGTAACTGCAAAGCTTATAGTCATTATCTGCTTATGGAACTCAAAGCTTAGTCATTAAATCTTTTACAACATATCTGTTATGGTAACTTCAAAGCTTAGTATTAAATCTTTAACATATCTGTTATGGTAAGCAAAGCTTAGTCTATTTCTTACAATCATCTCTGTTATGGTAACTGCAAAGCTTAGTCATTATTCTTTTACAATCATATCTGTTATGGTAACTGCAAAGCTTAAGTCATTAAATCTTTTACAATCATATCTGTTATGGTAACTGCAAAGCTTAGTCATTAAATCTTTTACAATCATCTGTTAGGTAAGGCAAAGCTTAGTCATTAAATCTTTTTAATCATCTGTTACGGTAACTTCAAAGCTTTAGTCATTAAATCTTTTACAACACTCGTTAGGTAACTGCAAAGCTTTAGTCATTAAATCTTTTACAACATATCTGTTAGGTAACTGCAAAGCTTAGTCATTAAATCTTCTACAATCATATCTGTTACGGTAACTTCAAAGCTTAGTCATGTAATTGCAAAGCTTAGTCATTAAATCTTTTACAATCATATCTGTTACGGTAACTTCAAAGCTTAGTCATTAAATACATCATATTGTTATGGTAACTTCAAAGCATAGTCCATTAACAAATATTTTACAATCATAATTGGTTATGGTACACTTGCAAAGCTTAGTCATTAAATCTTTTTAACAAATCATATATGTTATGGTAAATTCGAAAGCTTAGTCATTTAAATCCTTTTTACACAATCATATATCTTATTATTGGGGTAACTTCAACAAAGCTTAAGTCATTAAATGTTTTACAATCATATCTTTATGGTAACTTGCAAAGCTTAGGTCCTTTAATCTTTGAAATCATCTCTTTACGGTAAACTGTAAACTTAGTCATTTAAATCTTTTACAATCATATCTGTTACGGTAACTGCAAAGCTTTAGTCATTATATCTTTTACAATACATATCTGTTACGGTAAACTGCAAAGCGAGTCATAAATCTTTTACAAACCATATCTGTTACGGTAACTTCAAAGCTTAGTCATTAAATCTTTTACAATCATATCTGTTATGGTAACTTCAAAGCTTAGTCATTAAATCTTTTACAATCATATCTGTTATGGTAACTTCAAGTTACTTAGTCATTTTTAAATCTTGCACCATCCTATCTGTTTTGGTAACTTCAAAGCTTAGTCAATTAAAATCTTTACAATCATCTCTGTATTATTGGAACTGCAAAGCTTCAGTCATTCTAATCTTTTACAATCGAATACTATTATGGTTTAACTTCAAAGCTTATAGCACTAATATTTTACAATCATATCTGTTACGGTAAACTTAAAGCTAGTCTTTAAATCTTTTACAATCATATCTGTTCGTTAACTGCAAAGGCTTAAGCCATAAAATAATTTTACAATCATATTGTTATGGTAAGCAACCGCTTAGTCTTTAAATCTTTTACAATCATATCTGTTATGGTAACTGCAAAGCTTAGTCATTAAATCTTTTACAATCATATCTGTTATGGTAACTTCAAAGCTTAGTCATTAAATCTTTTACAATCATATCTGTTATGGTAACTGCAAAAGTTTAGTCATCAAATCTTGTACACTCATAATCTGTATGCTAAAAGCAAAGCTTAGTCATAAACGCAAAGCTTAGTCATTAAAAATTTACCAACCAATCTGTATGGTAACTGCAAAAGCTCAGAGTCATTAAATCTTTTACAACCATATCGTTATGGTAACTGCAAAGACTTTAAAGGCCATTCAAATTCTTTTACAATTCATAATCTTGTTATTGGTAACTTCAAAGTTCGGTCAAATTAAATCTTTTAAATTTTCTCTATCTGTTATGGTAATTCAAAGCTTAGTTTCATTTAAATCTTTTACAATCATATCTGTTATGGGAACTGCAAGCTTAAAGGTCATTTAAATCTTTTAACAATAATCTGTTATGGTAACTTTCAAAGCTTAGTCATTTAAATCTTTTACAAATTTTCCATATTCTGTTATGGTAACTTGCAAAAGCTTTTAATCATTTAAATCTTTTTAACAATTCATTAATTCTTGTTGCGGTTAAACTGCAAGCAAATTAGTCATTAAATCTCTTACAATCATATCTGTTATGGTAACTGCAAAGCTTAGTCAAATTAAATCTTTTTACAATTCAAATATCTTGCAATTATACGCATGGTAACTTCAAAGCTTAGTCATTAAATCTTTTATAATCATATCTGTTATGGTAACTGCAAAGCTTAGTCATTAAATCTTTTACAATCATATCTGCTATGGTAACTGCAAAGCTTAGTCATTAAATCTTTTACAATCATATCTGCTATGGATGTGCTAAAAAGTTGAGAAGCTTTCACAGTAACAGCAGAGATAAATTATTTAACTTTATAAAGATTAAATCCCAATTAAGGGACTATGCTGCACATCTTAACAAACACTCTCATCCTCAGTGAAATTTTACAAACGGACTCATGTATTGAAATTTCAGTTAGAAGACGGTCCACTGACGGAACTGGTCTGCTACATCCGCCGCCCCAAATGTTCACTCCATCTATGCGAGAATATTTACGCTTGGAGAAATAAGTTTTGGGCTGAGGTTATTAAAATAACCAGATTTGACTCCGGGGTCAACAGTGGAACGAGTTACCTATCCTAAGTTTGATAATGCTTGCAGAAGTTATTGTTAAGTCCTCATTTCTCCACCTCAATGATTTCCTTCGTGCAAAACCCGTCTCTTCTACCCATTCTTTCCTACTTTCTTCTAGATTTTGTTGTTTTTTAGCGCTTCACACCTTCTCTGCCTATTGAATTAATGACTTGTCACAGACAAGATATCCTGTATCTTGTTGCTATTCTGAGGAAAATTGTCATCTAATAGATAGAGATACTGACTAGCCCTAAACATACAATAAAGATTGGTGATTTTCTTTTCAGAAAAAATAACGAGTACGGAATTTAGGCCAATAGCCCAGCGCAGGGACCTATGAGGTCATTTAGCACTGAAACTGAAATTGACAGAAAAAAGGTTAGAATGGTGTAACAGGAGGAAAACATGAAAGCAGTTGCACTATGAATCAGTCGTTAGAAGAGGGTGGAAAGTAGGATGAAAGGAAGAGAATATGAACGGAGGTACGGTAAAAGGGATGAAATTCAAAAAAAGATAAATAACAATATGTTGCATGTCTCCATTTCCATTTCTAGTTCTTGCTTTACCAGACGGAACATCAAGAGAAAATGACAAAAGCAAACGGATCTGAAACTCCATTTTGTTTTTAGTGAACAATAATGTGATAAATGGTCACTTTTGATGTTTGCGGTAGTAACGAACCAAGGAGAGCGTGTGTAGAGTTGAAAGAATGTGATTGGTTAATTTAGCGAGTAAACAAACTGGCGTCACGCATTGAAGGTGACCGACACGACGCGTGATGAAGAGAATGAGAGAGGGAGAGAAACCAGGGCCACAGTATCATGATATTCAGCGCACCACATGTGGCGCACTGTAGGCGTTACTTAAGGTCTTGCAGCATCCCTTCGGCCCATAGCTGCAACCACTCTCATTCCTTTTAATGCACCTCCGTTCAAATTCTCTTTCTTCTACCCGACTTTTCACCTCCTCTAACAATTGTTTCACAGTGCAGCTGCTTTGAGGTTTTCCTCCTGTTACATCTTTCAGACCTTCTAACGGTCAGTCAAAGGTCACAGTGCTTGGCCTCTGGTCTTGATTCTATATTCTATTCCATGGCTATTTATAGCCAGGAAAGCAGTAGCACAAATAAATCTAACCAATATTGACTATGAGAGCCTTATTTTCTAGACTTATTTTCGATTCTCGTCACCTAACATGTAAGACTAATTACTATCAAATCAAATTAGATTCCAGTTTCTTTTGCTATTAAAAGCACCAGTATAAACACACATAAGTTATCTTTTAGCAAACTGTGTACTTTCCGTAATGCATTTGGTTGCACTGGAATAATATTTCATGGTATAAATGTCCAGTTCTGCTACATTTCCATCAGTAAAGTACCGGCTACTGTATCGTTTCAGACCTGAAATGCGTAACAGCTATACTGAAACCTTCAAATAAGAGAAACGTCCACTTCTGCGGTACATCACTTACTGAAATACAGCGCATTTCAATTCTTGGAGAAAACCATGAAGTGTGACATTCGTGTACTGAAATATCCACCAGCATTCAGTATCTTTTAATGCGACGACACTCCACTACCTAAAATACCCAACAACACGACATTTCGAATCTGGAATTCCTCCGGGTGTGGAACTTTAGCGCCAGAAATACCCATAAATTTGGCATTAAAGAAACGCAAAAACCTACCAACGTGATATCCCAATATTATCATCATCATTATTCAGAAGATGAAACTCATTCATATGGAAAAAGCCCGCCTAAGGGGCCAATGACTTGAAATTCAAGCTTCCAGAGAATACGATGTTCATTAGGAAGAAGTAAGACGAGGTCACTGAAATACAGAAAGAAGAGACCCCACTTACTAAGAAAGGAAAAATTAATTGAAAAATATACTTCTTGGTGATCATTAAAGAAAAAAATAGTAAGTTATTAACCCTATGCCCGAAAGCGCCTTCTGAAATGCGCCGCTCAGTATAGACAAGGATGCCCAAAGAACACTGATTTATTGTCTTGCTCATACACAGCCAGTAAGAGTCATTTGATCATATTAAATAATAATATGATTATGAACTGATTGTCGAAATTTGATCAATTACTATGCAGACAGGAAAGTAGTGTCTCATACCACAAGTCCGTAGTCGAGAAGGTGCTCTGTGATTGCCTGCCGACCTTACCAATTAAATCCTGTGCGGCACCGGAGAGTGGCTGGCATATACACATATCCTTTACCAGTCCACATTTCAATTTTCATTATAGTTGGTCGATGAAATCCTGGTTACAGGATAATAAATCTTTAAAGAATGGAATGCTATTGGGAACTAGTATGTGCTCGATCTATCATCAAAATGACTCCCTGCTTTTCACCATTAAGGCATCAAACCAGCCAAGGTAAATTATACAGCAGCTGAAACGAAGCACAAACATTCTGCTTCGAGAACAGCTGCTCTTTCTTCAAGGAGTAGAGAATTCCTCTCCAAACTTGATGAACGGGAAGAAATTATCTTTAGCCGGGGAAAAAAAAAAACCAATGACCTAGACCTTGTCAGAAGATTCTATTATGCACCATTGCCCAGTGGCCATCAAATAGTCCACTTTTTGTGACGAAATTATTGTAAAACTCTGAATCCGGCAATTCCACCTCAGCTGGAGAGTATAAAAAGTGGAAAGATCACGGGACCGTAACCAAACTCGATTTCAATCAATTATGTGATTTTATTGTGCTTAAAACAGCTTGAAAATCCTCATTATACTACTGAACTGTGCAATTGACAGAGGCTGTATTCTTGCGCTCGTTTTCATTAAAAAGGATTGAAACTGCACAGGTTAGGCCCACACAGGAGACCACAATAAAAGGATGTATTTTCGTTCCATCCCAAGAAGGGAATGCTTTATTAATCCTCAGTGTTTGAAAAGTATACAAGACATGTGGAGTGCTTTAAATTTTGACATATACATATATAAATATATTCTTTTGTAAGGCGGGATCAATTATAAATAGAATTCCTGGAAAGGCAGGAAGGAGGACACGCCGTTCAAGAAAAATACGAAAGAGAAAGCATTTACAGAATTTCCCTTGAAATGGCCTGGGTTTTGTATTCTCAAGTCAGCCTTTTGAAACCTCTTAGGATTTTTCTATCTCCACAAAACACAATAGAGGCCAAAGGGGGTTCCTCTTCTTAAGAGGGGGCGAGGGACCCTTCCCAGGCAGATCCCGAGGGTCATTTCCAATTCGACGCCATCTTTACTCGTTTCCCTTGATTAAGCAAACACAGAAAACGGAGGCTCTTTGTCAGATCAGTTTTCCATCCTGGCGAGTTCGATGTGGCGACTTTAAACGCATTATAACTTCTCTTAACGGAGATATTATTAAATCCCAGAAAATGTAAAAGTTTCTAAGTCGTCTCATAATAAAATTCATCATGGGAACGAGCGAAATACACATTTAAGATCAAAGACCAATTCCCTGACACTGATGGGCATGGGCGATGTCTAAGTCCGCTCCAGGGTCAGACATACGAACACAAAGCACCCACTCTTGACCTTTTTTTTTTTTTTTTTTTTTGGGTGGTATTCAAAGAAGGCACTCGACTCCACTCGGCTGTCGTCGACGCGTGATGGATATATAACCGGCGCCAATTTTGAAAATAACGGAAAAGAAAGCAACAGACAGACGTAAACAGTAACGAAGAAACTAAAAGAAGGGTAAATATGATTATTGTTATTGTATGCAGGCAGTTCCATTTTGGTATCCGCCCGCTTTTCAAAGAGCTGATTTATATGAGTTCCAGAACACTCCATCCGGGTAATCAGTTTAATTTTTTTTCTATGCAATTAATGACGAGCCTTAAGACAGTGGTCGGTTTTCATGAGTTGTGGTACAGATGTTCCATGATATACAAGGCGTGATCCGACCTCCAGCTTACTCGGGGGAGCATGCTGAAATCTACGGTCAAAGAGCGTTGTTTCACTGACGAAAATTAAAACAAATACGCTACATTTTATTAGAAAAAATAATTTTTATGGATTGTTTAACATGCACATTGTTTATTTTTTTACATTTTCATTCTAATAAATAAATCATAAATGTCCTATCCTAAAATTCCTGTATCCTTAACTCAGATCTTTTTAGTCTTTCCTAAAAAGGTCTGAAAAAGGTGTTTCGCGTTGAATTAAAGAGACAGGAATTTTAGGATAGGACATTTATGATTTATTTATTAGAATGAAAATGTAAAAAAAAAAATAATATGCATGCTAAACAATACAGAAAAATTATTTCCTACCCCCCTTAACAAGAACAACATCAAAATAGTCTGTAGATTTACTCCCCGAGTAAGCGAAAACAACATACGGACGCACACTCACACTCATAGACTTGCAGTATGTTTATGTCTGCTTAACGAATATCTAAATGAAGGAAAACACTGATCTAAAGTTTCTCATTTCCGGAATGCTATAATTCCTTCCTTCTGCGCGGAGTTTTGTCGTCAAATAAATCTCTCTTTCGTATTCCTCGGTAGGGACTCAAATTCTGAAGTCATTCAGAGAGAGCACTGCTTAACCTTCATTATAATCTTGGATAAGTTACTTAGCTTCCAAATGTTAGGACACAAATCCGAACAGATCTCTCCTTGACAAATCCACACGCACCACAATATACACTTTGTGCATTTGATACACTGAATTATGAAACATTGCTTACATTCAGTAAGTTTATTAAGTGTTTAAAAAAAAACTTTTTTTATACTCGAAGCTGAATGTTACAGTAGTTTTTTAATGGAAGAAATTCACGTTTTACGTAATTTAGCGTTTGAAAGGTTCCATCGACAATTATATAGGATTTGATCAGAAATCTCTTGTTTGCAAATAGGTCCAGTCTTCACTTTCCATAATACCAGTGAGGTACAGACACATATATAAAATATATCAAGTGAAAATTTTCTCATATATTGCAACTCTCGACTTTCTAATAGTTTTAGAAGAACAGCAATACGCAAGAATGCACGATATCAAGGTCAAATTCTGCTTCTGGCTACAATCCCCCGAGGAAAAATGATATAAACAGGCAAAATCTTTATATCTGTGTAATATCAACAGCAACCTGACGTGAAATCAAAACATGATATCAATATGCACATTATGTTAATTTGTATAAATTGGCATTAATTTGCACTAGCATATCAATATAAAATCCGCACAGTATACGTTTGTCCATAACGAATGCATGTTCAACTACTGATATTACGAAAATGGCATATACAACAACAAAAGAATAATAAACAAATAAACGGTCATAACAGATTTTTGTTCAAGAAATACTACTGCAAACGTTCCATCTCTAAATGGGTTGTCAATCCCTAGGGGAGGGAAATGCTCTGTAAACGACTAAAGACCCATCTTTTCAGTCCAAAGCAGGAATATTCATTTGTTCCCAGTCTTAGGTTTCAATGGTCCGCAACTGCATTTAGTTCCATGAGCAACCAAGAACGACAGAAATTAAATTTTAGTGAAATGCACAGAGAGAGAGAGAGAGAGAGAGAGAGAGAAACATATTCATTCATGAGTGAGGTTGTGCCCGTATGCAGGGCAGGAAAGTGGGCATGTGTTGTGGCGGGGGTTGGTTAACAATTGTGGTGCCTGCCAGACAAGTGACGACATGAGAAAAAATACAGGCTTAATGGTTCCAAGATTTTGTGAGAGAGAGAGAGAGAGAGAGAGAGAGAGAGAGAGAGAGAGAGAGAGAGAGAGAATCTTCTACACTTGCCTAAGCTCTAAGTACGCAAAAATACTCAAGGAACTCATTGCGAGCACCTAGCTAGTTTTGAAGAGGTTACAACTGCAGTTTTCCAGGTAATTAGAATGGTTAAGTATAAGGTGAGAGAGAGAGAGAGAGAGAGAGAGAGAGAGAGAGGCGAGAGAGTTTTAATCGAAAAAGTACCGAACGTTTAAACGCTACGCAAAGATGGCAAGGATAGGTTCATTCCGGCTTTGACAAAATGTAGAATATGTGAATCTGACAGATACGCGTAGGTAGCATCAGCGGAAGCAGACTTTTTAAGCTCTCTTCTCTCCGTCGTCGAAAACTTCAGGCTGACCTCACTCTAAACTATTGCGCAAGGCTTCGAGTTACATCGCGGGAGTTAACATTTTATAGGTTTGGGCTCATCGTGACGGCCGTGTACACACACACACACACACACACACACACAGAAACACTCACGCACACACAGACACACTCACACACACATATATATATATATATAAATATATATATATCTATTATTATATCATATATATATATATATATATATATATATATATTAATATAATCAGCGCTATCTTATTATTTAGGAATACTAACTGTGATAGAGGTTGCTAGCCTTATGTACAAATCTTTGCATAGGTTAACCACACACACACGCACACACACAAACATGGACGTTTCTGTATGTCGTGTGTGTATGTGTGTGTATTTACTTACATACTGGCAATAAGGCTATCTATACTTTATTATATGAAATATCTGGCATAATAATAGGAAAAGAAGTGTGTGCTTGCTTAAGAAACCGTTGTGCTTTTCTCAACTACATGCCAAGGATTCCTTTACCTACGATGGCCGAATCATATGATCATAATGAGGAGTAGGGAAAACATAAACAACTTGTAAAAGAAAAAAGAAAGCGTTGCAGCACCATTTCTTCGGCGGGCAAGCGTCATTCTCTACCGTCTCTTAATATAAAACAACGCAACTCATTAAGTTAATTTCCTGACAGAATACAACTATTCTGTGGCCTCTCCCTGCGCTGAGAATAGATCCGAATTTTTCCGTTCCCAAGGTTTCATGTGACAAGACCGCGGTGTACATTACTACGTGCAGCAGGGAGCAACATCTAAATTCACGGAGCATGATTCCGTTTCAGTGCGGAATCATAAACAACAGCGCCTACAAAACAGAATGTTATTAAAGCATAAACATGGACAGCACATTCCTCAAGCCTCTAACGATGTTTACTTAAAGATACTTGAACTTAAAGAGGTATAAATAAGCATTAACCTTTCTACAAACTTATGGCATATAATATAAATACTTCACTAAATATAAATCTGTACTTTGACAACATACAAAGTTTACGAGATTGGAAACACACGGCAAATATTACCTACCAACGCTCGTTGAAATAAATAATATTCTAAATCATACTTAAGAACGTAAAAGTCCCTCTGTTGGCAATTCATATCTAATTACTTTAACAAAGGTCCCTTCAAAGAACACAGCATTTTAGATTCACAAAGGTTCAGACAGCGTCATAAAACAGCAGACTCAAAATGATATGCTCCCAAGAGAGATCTACTCAGAAAGTAAATCAAGAGACAGCATAAACAATAATTCTGGGTCTTTTTCATAATGGCGAGACATACAAGCAACAATATTTTTTTAAATCATCAAGAAATGTAGGTAGTAATTTTGGAGTTCAGCGGTTGAAGTACAAAATAAAATCCACAAATGTATTACCAAGATTACTAATATATTCTATCAATGGCGTTCAATTATCTCTAAATTTTAGTATATAATAATAATAATAATAATAATAATAATAATAATAATAATAATAATATCATATCATACATACATACATACATACATACTACATACAATACCTACATAATACATACATACATACATACATACATACATACATACCCACGGATTTTATTTGTGTTCTCAAGCGAGAAAGTCCACAAAAGTCAAGGAAAACGGTGGAAATGACTCCGATTGAGAGCACCTGTTGTCGCGTCATTAAATAAAAAAGAAAAGGATCACGCCTTTTCTTCTAGCGCTGTTCAGTCAGACGTTATTTATCTCCTCGGAGGAAGCTAAAACTTCGAAGGCGTTTTCGCACTGTAGATTTTTTTGCGCGAAGTTTCGCCGCTCGCTTGTGCCCGTTTGCACTCCGATGCCCGAGCGAGCTAGCGCGCTTTCATGTACGTGCCAGCCTGCCCTCCTAACCCTTTCCTCGCTAACTTTTCCTCACCCCTAACTTTTCATAATCAGCTTTCTTTGCCGTAAATTCACCTTAACTTCGGCTCTTTTAAAAGTTTCACGGTGGGAGTCAATGTGCGATGACGCACCTGTCCCGTCGCTGCCTCCTGCCATGCTGCAAATTGTAATAATATTTGCCTCCATTCCCAAAATACCGTCTCGCAGTTTTACCACTTTTAGGGTCCTCGCGTGTGTGCGTGTGTGTGTGTGTGTTTACTCTCAGAAATGATGCTGATGTCTCAGTGGAGGAGAGCTTATACATTACAGGATGTGACGCATTCTCTCTCTCTCTCTCTCTCTCTCTCTCTCTCTCATCGTTTAAAACCATTTGAACAATGAAGCACTTTTGTTGGGCTGAATCCGTTTTATGGCATTATCGCCTTTCTCTCTGTCTCACACAGGCACACATAAAAACACCATTACACTAAATTCTCTCTCTCTCTCTCTCTCTCTCTCTCAGTAACATGGTATTCGAGATATACAACTGCAGTTCCCCCCTCCCCCCCCTTCTCTAAGCTAAGTTTCCTCACACCATAATGCGACACAGGTAAAGTACGACACAGGTACAGTACGACACATTTCTGCGCGAGTAAACAAACAAACTCTCTCTCTCTCTCTCTCTCTCTCTCTCTCTCTCTCTCTCTCTCTCTCTCTCTCCCGATTTAGCCCTTCAACCAACTCAACGTGGCACACAAAATGTTTATCACACTTGTAAATCAGAAGACAAAAAGAAAACACAAAAACGCGGAGGGGAAGCGGGTTGGTGGGGGAGGGGGTGAGGGGTTTAGCGATTCCTCAAAGGAAGCCGAGAGTGAAATACAACATCTTTGGGGACATGGTTAAACGCTGCTGAGATGCATCGTTTGCCAGTGCTCAGACCACAATCGCAGATAAGAGAGTTTAAATCTTCTGAGAGCCCACAAACAAGGCCGGCCTGGCGACGATGCGCTTTGTAAGCGCTGTTTCATTTTATGATTGAGTGCTCATCATGCTAATAGCATGTGCGAATTATTTATTCGGCAAAAAATTAACTTTCTGCGCATTCTGTTCCTTTTTTTCTTTTTATAGTAATAGTACAAGTTCAGTATCTAAAGACTTCATTGAATAATAGGCCATTTGCTTCTAACGTTTACGAGCAACAAGAAACTAAAAAAAAACAACAGATACGGAATATTAAGGTGTATAAAAACGATGAACTCCCGCATTCTCTGTACGCTTCAACAGATACAAAGGCTCAAAAATAAAGTACTAGAAATGGTCCACATGCACTGTCGAATGAAACACAGAAGCAATTGAGCAAAAGAGGGGGTTACCCTAGTGTATTTAAAAATTAAGAAATATGTGGAGGTCATAGACTGAAATTCAGTATCAGGCTGCTGGCCTCGTTTGCAGTCAGTGTTTCGAACACTGCAGTTAAACAGTCGGTTTCTGGTAGTCCCTGTGGGGATTACTGAAATCAAATACAGTAACCAAATGAAGTCGTGGCGTCAGCTCTCCATTAAGTGTTGTGTCAACACGAAAATGGCAATTTTGGGAGTAGCAAAAGATAAGAATGAAATATTACAAGACAGAAAGTGCTTGAATCTCATCTCGGCTAAGGCGCCTTGAATCAAGGGTATCTGTCTTCTTAATGCCAATGTCAGCTTAATGGGCGAACAACTTACTCCCTTTATCTAGCTCGAGAATACACCCAGAAATAAAACTGAAGATTTCACTTCAAAGAAAAAGAATCTAGGAACACAGAGGCGCTGACAGGAATCGATAGTTCACCAGGATAAAACAATCTAATGACACACTTTCTAAGTTCTTTTGACATCGACTGAATAAATGTCAATACGAGGTGACCAAGGTTTTGAAACCAAAAAGGACACGTGAAGAAAAGATTTCATCTACTAAAAACAATTGAGGAGAGTAAGAACGTTATTTCTTGCAGTGGTCATTTTTCAATAATAAAGGTACTTCAGTACAGATAACCAGAGCCAAGCGCGCGAGGACTTTCATTATTATCAGGCACGCTTATTCACGCACGTAATAGGCGAGATTATGGCGAAACTCGTCCACAATGGCCGTCGACAGCTGCGGCTTGTGCGTGAGCGACAGGCTAGACTGACAGCAACAGAAGAAACAACAACAGCTCGAAATATCTACTCCTCCTACCTCTCTCCTCACCCTCACCTCGGAGATACAGACAACTCAAATTGAGAGAAAGTGAATAAAATACAATCAGGAAAACTAAGCTATCAGAGAGAGAGAGAGAGAGATCTACAAATAAAAGAAGGCTATAGGGGCTCGGAAGGATAACAAATTATACTGGATATCAGAGAGTGTGAAAAATTCGACTGTGTATCAGAGAGAGAGAGAGAGAGAGAGAGAGAGAGAGAGAGAGAGAGAGAGAGAGAGAGCTAGCTCTATGAATAAAAGAAGACTGCAACGGTTCCGAAGGATAAAAAAATAATACCTTGTATCAGAGATAAAAACATTCGACTGTGTATGAGAGAGAGAGAGAGAGAGAGAGAGAGAGAGAGAGAGAGAGAGAGAGAGACGTAATTCCATTTACACTACCAATACACATCCCCCTGTGTGTTCAGAATAACTTATTTCCCACCGAAACCTTGTTTTTCCTCCAGATTAATACCATTATCCTTTCCATTTGCCAGCCGGAAAAAAAATCCAGTATTTTTAAGCCAGCCGGAGTTGGATTTTTCCGAGAATACGAATTAAGTCCTGTAATTATGACATAACATTCGCACATTTTAATAATAATAACAACTACGAAAAGTGAAAGCGTGTGATGTCATTTTTCTTATTGGAATATTCGGTTGGAGGAAAATGCTCGTGTCTCTCTCTCTCTCCCCTAAATGACATGTTTCCTTCTGAATATATAGCCTTAGCTCGTCTATTTCAGTTTATAAATTTAAATCTCTCTCTCTCTCTCTCTCTCTCTCTCTCTCTCTCTCTCTCTCTCTCTCACCTGTTACAGCTGACAGATATCAATTACTCATCCTATACTCATCGCAAACTCTCGTTCTCGTTTTAAAATCCAAGATCAAAAGATAAAACTGTAATTTTCTCTCTCTCTCTCTCTCTCTCTCTCTCTCTCTCTCTCTCTCTCTCTCTCACTTACAAACAAGTTGATAATTCTTAGTTTCTAACCTATATAAATCATGGACGATATTGAGCCCGTTCCCCCCCCCCCTCTCTCTCTCTCTCTCTCTCTAAAACACACATACACATTCCATATCAACTTATAAATGTTTAATCTATCCTCTCGCTACGTCTTTCAACACAGACCAGTGGATAAATATGAAAGTCCCCCCCTCCCTCTCTCTCTCTCTCTCTCTCTCTCTCTCTCTCTCTCTCTCTGAGTACACTACTTAATAGTACCGAGCCACTCCTTAATGGTCCTCCTCCCCTAAAACATTTTTACTCCTCGTTCTCCCTCTCCCCTCATTCGTTTTTCTCTAAATCATTCAACCTGACGTTTGCATGAGGCAGACGTACTAGAAGAAATGCCAAAGGATCGTATGGCCTCAAGGCAGTTCAGTGTCTTACACCCTTCCGTCACTCGGATTGGCGCGCTGGCACGCCACAAAACGCACATGTAAGCGCGCCCACGTAC
>NC_061101.1:57142882-57170382 GCF_015104395.2 Macrobrachium nipponense | reverse complement strand
TAAAACTCTTTTTTTTTTAAATTGACCAGCACATCTTCTAGTTCTCTAGTTGTAAAAGGGTCATCCAAAATTGGAATGTAAGATGCACCATTAACGTAAAAATTTTCCGCACTCTGATTAACATCAGGGTTAAGTAATTCCTCAAAATAAGCTTAAAACTGTCGTCCTGTACTTTATCTTTAACTCCACCAACGTTCCTTGAACATAACCTAATAGTTTTGAAACTGAAATCTGCTTGTGCGTTACTTACTTGATGTTAGTACCCTGGTTCTCTGGTTTCTCCCTCTCTTGTTTTTCCCGTCTTCGAAGTCTACCAAGTTCCTTTCGTACAGCAGGATGAATGTCCTTTTATTTATATATACGTATAGTATATATATATATATATATATATTATATTATAATATACAATATAATATAATACATATTAAATAATAAATATATAGATATATTATATATATATAATATATATAATATATATACACACACACACACACACACACACACACACACACACTAGAATAAGGAGGTCCAGCTTCCTTAAGATTTTTTGCTTTATCCAGGATAGCATTCTTCTTTCTTGATTCTCCACTACTAGGAGTATTGGTCTTTTCCTACTTGTACTGACTTGCCCCAGCCTCTTATAAGATATTCCAACCATTCACGTTGTATTCTTCTAGGTATCCAGCTTCGTCCAAAAATGCCTTTATCCGCTCTGGGTCACTACTATCAAGATCAGCATTATCCTCAGAAATGCCGCAGGTGAGAATTAGTTTTTTCCGGCGGTCTCTTGCATCTATAGATTCAAGAAATCTTTGTTGTTGATGGATTATCTTAAAATGCATCATCCACCTCGCTGTTAACTGCATCACCTTTTCTTTTATATTTTTGATGTGTTCCATGTCCTTTTTCAAATTCCTTACTTAAACACACACACACTCACACAATATATATATATATATATATATATATATATATATATATATATATATATATATATAACTAGTATAAAATATGAATCACTGGGTATAAATCCTGGCTTGTTTCACCTTTAGTTTTCTAAAAAAAAAAAAAAAAAAATAAATTAAAAAAAAGGACAGTAAGAATAGTTGGTGGAAAATAAGTTTAAATAAATCTTTGATGGTGACAGTACAAACGAACAAACACATGACTAGAAAAATTATTTAAACAAGATATGAAGGAAAATGAGCAGTACACCCAAGTGTCTGAAGTCAGTACTCCATTTACAGTGGAATGTAATATGCTTCATGTACGCTGACGCATTATCTATTGTGCAAGAAACCCAAAGTATTTTGTTTGGAGTTAAATTAGCTGTTTCCGTCAATAAAAGTCAATAAGAAAATGGAAAATGACGGTAGCCTACCTTTTTTGGATTGCCTAATAAAGAAAAGCATTACATATATGTAAACCCTGATTACATTGACGATGACTTAAAATATCCCGACTCTGTGTTAGATAACGCATTACCAGCGCAAAATGGACTTTAAGACAACAGGGACGCTTACCACATATAATGATAACAATTTCAAAGATATTCCCAATCTCTTTAAAACTTTGGAGTTAATGTAGCAGCTGACAAAAATAAAACAATGAAACAGGCACTTGAACAGAACTCTCCCGACGATACTAAAGAATGCCTAGGTCAAGTTCTTGAGTCATGTAGTTCCACGTTGGCCGAGTGCATTTCGGCTACCATTCCGGAGGTCCGAAGTTCGATTCTCGGCTAGGCCAACGCGGAACCAGAGGAATTTATTTCTGGTGATAGAAATTCATTTCTCGATACAATGTGGTTCGGATCCCACAATAAGCTGTAGGTCCCGTTGCTAGGTAACCAATTGGTTCCTAGTCACGTAAAAATATATCTAATCCTTCGGGCCAGCCCTAGGAGAGCTGTTAATCAGCTCAGTGGTCTGGTAAAACTAAGATTTACTTAATTTTTTTTTCTTGAGTCACGTGGAAAATGTATATTGGTCACACTGGTACTTTAATTCATTTGTTTGGTTTTATGTCCACCCCTCCAAAGGGACGAGTCCCTCTCTGGCGGGCCCTTGTACATTTTCTAAATAGGTTGCTTCTTATATTTTTTGATTGTCTTTTAGTGTTCTCTCATCAGTATCGTAGCAGTTTCTTAGATATGTTGGTTCACCACCTCTTGTTGTTTTCAAGACTGTAAGAAGTATTTTGTACTCTATTCTTGCTTAAACTGGGAGTCAATGTAGCTCGATTAGTGCCGGGGTTATTCTGACACGGTTAATCTGGCGTTGCAGTAGTCAAGCCTCGAATGGAAAAGAATGATTTCATAACAAAATTTATAAGACATGCCACAGGGGAACAGAGCAATTTTCTTTTGTGTCATTTAAAATGAAAAACCATGCGATTAACTGAACGTGAGAAAAATGATCCTTCATTATAATATACTGGTATGAAAGAAATATCGAATCCAGCTTCACAGAAGGGAGCTTTTGTAAGAACAAGAAGATCAGCCAAGGAATGCGTAAACTCGATCCATTTGTTTCAAAAGAAATATATCAAATGCATGGATGTTACAGAGGGCAATCAATATGTTTGTTTGTATTGTCCCCCTATGATGTATATCATCAATTCCTACCACTGTTTATCAAGGACCAAGGAAGATCACAACCACTGAGGGGGGAGGGGAACCAATAGCAACAAATAAAATGATAAAATCCGACTTCTAACAGGCTAAGGTGCCAGGCTCTCAAGGAATATCATAGCTACGGTTTGTCTGGAAGACCAACTTTCAGTGCAATGCATCCGCTGCAACGGGAGGCGCAGACTGGCCCTTCAAATTACATTTGTTAACGACCTTCGCGCCAAATCGAATCAGCACCTACGAAGTTGTCAAATACTGCTTGGACCCCCGTTGGACGAGTGGGTTACGTGCTCGCCTATCGATTTGGTAGCCCAAGTTCGCTTTCCCGCTCTGTCAACATGGAATCTGATTAATTCATTTCTGGTGATTAGAAATTCATTTCTCGATATAATCGGCTCAGTGGTCTGGTTAAACTAAAGATATACTTAACTTTTTTCAGTGGTCTGGTTAAACTATTAATCAACTCAGTGGTCTGGTCAAACTAAAGATATACTTAACTTTTTTCAGTGGTCTGGTTAAACTAAAGATATACTTAAACTTTTGTTAACTATACAAACAGCAAAGCAAATGTGAAAGGTGTATATGAGGATTCGCTCGCAGTCATAACGTTCCCATGACAGTTTGAACTCTTTTTTGGCAGTAAATACATCAGAACACAGGAATATGGCCACTGGAAGTACTGATTGCTTTTGTATCAATTTCCAGTGAAATATACAATTTATGACATAGTAGTTAGCAAAGACGTGTATGTGTAAAAGAAGTGTTAGACAGATGGAGGAATGATGGAAACAAAACAAAAATTAAAGGAAGTTGAGTGAGATATTAAAAAGAAAACGGATCTCATCATAAAAAGTATACAAGAAGAGATGCTATCTGAATTCCGGGCACGGGCCCAGGAGGCAAATACTCGATATGCATACTAGTATTCCACTAGCACCGTTTTTTTTTCCATTGCCCCTAGATCAGGTTAGGTTGGGTTAGGCAAAGACTATACACTACGCAATTTGGGTGTGGGAAACACAATGAGATTATTTTCAAGACCATTCAATGTTCAGTTTTTAAGACTGACATCCCGCTTTTTTCAGAGAAGGTCCAAAACTCGGTACAGTTCGGGAATATGCGTCCAGGAGTGAGTATTTTGAAAATCTGTTGAAAATGAGAGAGGTCAAGCTGAATAACGTCCGAGAGGAAGATTTTTTGTTTATGGCTAAAAATGGTCATGGAAGTGGGTAATTCAGAGGTTGGAGACTGGAAAGAAACCGGTCGTGAGATGCTGAAACGCAGTGGCGATGATCCGACCGAGTAGCTGACCGGGGAACATAGGGGAAGTCTGGATGAGGGAAAAGTTCCAAAGGAATGCATGAGGAATAACTGTTGCTTCTTCATACAAGTATACATGATATTAAACATGGCAAAGTGTGTGTTAAGATTTCTATTTGAAAATCACGACAAAATGACAGAAGGACTGAAAAGGGGCGAACAACGTGGTTTTGATCGAGAATGAGGAACTTTGTATCAAGTGTGTAAAGTAAAGAGCAAAAGCTTTGTGTAGCATACACAGGCCTAGAAAAAGCTTATCAGAGAAATGATTCAAAGAGGCATTGTGGAGGCTGCTGTGGATGTATCGAACAGATGATAGGTTGTTGTGAGTGATTTATATGTTCTTATGATTAGAGCAAAGGATGTGTTAGGATATAAGTATAAGCTAGATAGGGAAGTGGTAGGTTTAAAATTAAATTTTGAGCTCGAACATGTGTATGTGTATGTATCCATTGCTGTTTAATGCCTTTATTGATGTATTGATAGAATTGAGTGTGTGACATGGCTGATTTTCTTTCAGATCGTACAGCACCGATTGGGAATAGCAAAGAAAACTGCATGCCTGGTGAACGGGTTTGAAACTGACTGCAAGAAGAGAAAGATGAAAGTAAATCTGAGTAAGAGTAAGGTTTATAATGGTAAATGGAAACAGAAAAACAGAGCAATGAATGTGAGTATGAACTGTGAAACAGAAATGGTCGCTTCTTGTGGGTAATTTTCAGTAAATATATTGCTGATGCTAAACTAAGGGACGAGGTATCACAGAATAGATGAAGCAATACAGTTAGTATGATCTGAGAAAAAGACAGGCAAGAGTTTTGGAGTATTTATGAAAAACACTGAAGGAAAGCTTGATGAAACTACGGAGCTAATTCTTCTTTAGGAGCGAAGTGAGGCTGTCAAGAAAGCGAATAACTGAAAGAAAAAAAGGTTGAGGTTACTGACGGTAATTGTTTCCGTAGCATGTGAGGCTTAGGAAATGAAAGTGAAATGAAAGTGACAATGTTTCGAAACAGAAACACAGGTATAATAGTTAACAACGGTGCAACAAAGTATGAATATGTTCTGAGATAGTTTGGTTACGTGGAAAGCATGGAAGGCGGTAAGTTGGTGAAAAAAGTGTAAATTCTGAAGGCCTAGAAAGTAATAGACAGATGGAGCAGAAGTATTGGAAAGGAAGGATCTCAATATCTAGGAAGAGCAAGAAAGTACGAAATAATCAAGTAATGTGAGTGTAGACGGGAAGATATTTGACAAGCTGCTGTTGAGAATTTGTGTAATGTGCGCATGCGCAAACCAACGGTTACAGAATGACTGTGGGACGTTTTATTCAGGAACCACATACATACAAAGTTTTATTCAGCATCTTATCAAGATTCGCAATGTTGCGAGGGCAGCTAAAACACAAATAAATAAAATTAGACTGGTAATTTAGCGTTAATGAGAGCTGTAGTAAAGTCAGCATGGAGCGTTGCAGCAGAGGCTTTGTCTCTGACAATCAGAACGAATACTAGAGACAAAATCTTATGAAGACTTCCCCACAGCTGCCGGTATTACAGCACTGCTTTCTATTCCAAGCAAAGCTGCATCACTGGGCACATCCCAGCCTGAAGATAAAACCTGCTTTCACGCTCTGAAAGAAGCCCTGCCAAGAGCGCCATAACACTCCTGTGAATGAAAAGATCCGCTCGAAGATAAGGCTGCAATAACTGGCTCCAGAACGAAGCGAAATCACAAGGCAACTTCATCAGGAGAGCGATGATGGCGCTGCCATAACAGATAATATCAAGGCACCACAGCACGGGCCCAGGTTAATGCACGAAAAGGGTTAAGCCGATTACAGTGGCGGCTTATCGGAACCATGAAAGAGTAAACAAGCTGTATTTACCTTGGGAATACGTACATAGAGCATTACAGCATTATCTCATTATATTTGGGGCTTGGCACACGGGTTAATTATAACAAGAAAAACAGTAGTTGTTTGTGCACATCACCACGAGAGAATTCACATACGGGCACTCACACCACACATGCGCCCATACACACACGTGTATGTATGTAGGTATATATATATATATACATATATATATATATATAATTTATATTATATATCATTATATATATATATATATATATATATAAATGAATGTATGTACGTATGTATAAACACTCAGAACTTTTCCCTAATAAGGGATGATACCAGAGGAAAGAAAGGTCAATCATCACTACCACATTCACATTAAAAGTACTGTATCACAAATGAACCCCACGTGCAGAAAACTTCCATAACATTAAGCTCTTCATACACCAAACAGAAGTCAGTCACACCAGCAGAGTGCCTAACACCCTACACACATAATGCCGTATTCTCTCTCTCTCTCTCTCTCTCTCTCTCTCTCTCTCTGGATTTTGAGGCCACTCCTTTCCAAAATCCTCTCGCAGTTCATCTATCAAACCTCCTCTAGATTTCTCCCCCCCCCCCCCCCCCCCCTTCCCCCCCCCCCCGCCCCCCCCCCCCCCCCCCGCGGGTCTTAATACTTACGAATTGCATAATCTTTTCGGAAACTTTTCATGCTCCCTTTTTTCCACACGACTCAATTCTCTCGACAAACAAACCTTTCATTGCTAAACAAGAAAAATCAACCGCCTAATTAGGGCAGGACTTTTACAACGTACAAAATAAAACAAATTAAATATGCGCTGAAATTTCTTCGGCGCTATCGAGTTTTCTGTACAGCTGCTACAGTGAATAATCAAAACCGCCGAAAATAAATCTATCTTTCGGTATATAATGCTGTATGAGCCGCGGCCCATGAAACTTTAATCAAGGCCCGGTGGTGGTCTAGCCTAAATCGTCGCCAGAAGCACGATTATTTAATATTAACCTTAAATAAATTAAAAACTACTGAGGTTAGAGGGTTGCAATTTGGTATGTTTGATGATTGGAGGGTGGATGATCAACATAATAATTTGCAGCTCTCTAAGCCTTATTAGTGGTTTTTAAGATCTGAGGGCAGAGAGAAAAATTGCGGACACAAGTGCAGACGGACAGACAAAGCCGGCACAATAGTTTTCTTTTACATAAAACTGAAACTGTATATAAGAAGTGACACAAGAAACTTTAAAAAAAATAAAAAAAATAAAAAACAAAAAATAAAAACATAACTCCAATCCATGAACTGGAGAGCTGGATTGCGAGAGGAGTAAACTTTAAGGAGAGAGAATCAAGGTTACTTTAGAGGAGCCGTACCAAAAAAAAAAAAAAAAAAAATCGACATAAAAAGTAAATGAAAAGAAGCGGGAATAACGGCTGCTTAATCAGACGAGAAAATAACAATTGGAACGATTTTCAACTGAGAGAACTGGCCCTCAAAAACTACGAAAACCAATCAAACCATTAATCTATATACACATAGATTAACGAATGTCATGAAGTTAGAGCAATAAATAAGTGCAAGACTTCTCGCCATGAAGGCAATCCCCAAATTGAGAACGCCTTTTAGGCTTACAGTAAAATGAGAAGAAAATCTTGCACTACGTTCTATCACTTTCCTCGTAGCCACAAACCCTGTCTATTTTATTAGCACGTTTTAATTGCTGTGTTTAATCGGCTGGGATATCTGGCAATATAAAAAAAGCTATTTTTCTGTGAACCCAAAGGTGAGGTTCGCATCAAAGCCTGCACTAGTAAGCAAAGAACAAACATACCATGAATATCCGTTTACAAACTTTGGAATGAGCCGTTTAGATTACCATTACTTTAAATTATTTGTTTTTAACCTACAGAGAACAATGTAGTGGTTGTTTTCTGTAAAAAGTATCACGTAATGACGATTTCATATTATGTGATAATTTGTACGAAACTAGATTCTTATTATACACAATATATGCAATTTCGGCAGCTTATATTATTTATTCAACCAGCTGAGATATGCGCGTCATAATAACTATTCCAAAAACATAAGTCCTACTGGAGGCTAAGGACATTTTTCTACTTTTCCTCTATTTCATATAACCAGAAAAATCACATTTATCACAAAACAAACTCTTATTTCCTTTAAATATACTATGTTTGTAATTTCACTTGCAATTTTTAGACTGCCATTTTTTAACTGCCAAGCGAAATGTACATTAATTTAGGACCGTAATTATAACAAATTCTCCAAAACTGAATACTTCACAGTAAACTGAAGTAAATAACTGATTCTGCCTCTTATACCAGAATACTAAAACAAGTAAGACGAGAAGTGATATGGAAGTGACTGACAGCTCTTCCGGAAGTGCCGCTTGTAATATCCGCAATCATATATTTTTTCTAATTAGTAAAAATCAGACAAACAACCATTCACGCTAAGTCAATTCTAGAGTTAAAACAGAAGACAAACATAATAACATATCTCCAGAGAGTCTTATTAATCATTAGAAACAGACCTATGAACACTGATGAGCTCCTGGAATTTAGAAAGCTGGAACATTAATTCACACTTCCTTTAAATTTTCTGATAAAACATCAGTGATTCCAGTCTATCCCACGAGTCGATACTCAAGATCATTCTAAAAATACGAACAGTAGCAGGGCATTATTTGCCGTCCAAAGTAAGAAAATATAAATGCGCCACAAAGGGACATGAAATAGAAGCCGAATATGTATCGACAGGCTGAGTGTCTGAAGTTGAAATAGAGAAGGGACGGACTCGAAAGCGTCAATTAACGAAAATCCATCGAAGAGGCTGAAGGGCCTCCCGATGAGAGTACTCGCCAATTACAAAGCAAATATTATGACGCGGACGCCACGCTAAGCTCGAACGAACGACGACTCGCGCGTTTTTCAAATAATTTTTGGAACTGGGGTTCATTCCACTCGTAATAACAACAGCAACAACATCAAACAACAGTAACAATAACAATAGTACTTATGACTCGCTTTTTTTTCTGGGAACCAAACCTATCGCTTGCTTGCTTGCTTGCTTTCTTCCATCCTGGGCGTTTTCTCTTATTTCTTTCTAGCCTGGATTGGGAAAAGGCATTAGGTTGTCTGCCCCACTGGAGTCACTGGTCTTTACTCGAATAATAATAAAATAATACTGTTAAAAAGAATGGCAGAATTAAGCGAGTTGATTTTATATATTGTTTTTTCGCTTCTCAGGCTCAGCGATGTTTCTGAGCAACTGGCCAATATTCATATTGGGAATTTTCAAAAAATTATAAATGCTGAAGGTAATCTTTTATTAGAACAGGATCTCAGGTCCAGGTTAATCAGGGGTCGTCGTCAGTGCCGGTATTGACGACGACCCCTGCTTGACCTGGACCTGAGATCCCGTTCTAATAAAAGATTACCTTCAGCATTTATATTTTTTCGAAAATTCCCAATATGAATATTGGCCAATTACTCAGAAATATCGCTGAGCCTGAGAAGCGAATTTGTAAGGAAAATAGAAAAAACCAATAATATAAAATCAACTCGCGTAATTCTGCCATTCTTTTTAACATCAATTGAATAAAGAGGGTCTTCTACCAAATTTAATAATTAATAATAATAATAATAATAATAATAATAATAATAATAATAAAATAATAATAATAATATGCTGGAAGTAACCCTCTTTTAAACATGTTTTATTAAAAGTGATTGCTGCCTCAGCTGCATTAATTTTATACAGGTTCTTCTCTATTTTCTAATTATTGCTTTTTTCTCATTGTTGCTTAAACTGGTGAGCAACGCACCGAAGGTTGACATATCTCAATTAGGTCAAACGATTGGATTTTATTGGTAAAAAAATATATAATAATAATAATAATAATAATAATAATAATAATAATAATAATAATAATAATAATAATAATAAAAGTGAGGATTAAAAGCCACAGTAGTGTTAAAAATATTTAAACATGACAAGGAGAGACTTTTGGATACTACCCCCGTATCTCTCTCCAGTGACTCAGTCCTACGGGGTGGTATCCGAAAGTCTCTCCTTGTCATTTCTAACGCTGTACATAAATACTTTTAACACTACTGTTTGATTATCAATATTATAGCCGCGTTACAAAGTTAAGTCTCTCTTAGTTTAACCAGACCACTGAGCTGATCAACAGCTTTCCTGGGCCTGGCTCGAAGGATTAGATATGTTTACGTGGCTAAGAACCAACTGGTTACCTAGCAACGGGACCTACAGCTTATTGTTGGATCCGAACCACGTTATATCGAGAAATTCATTTCTAATCAACAGAAATTCCTCTGATTCCACGTTGGCAGAGCGTGGAATCAAACTCGGGACTAGCGAATCGGTAGGCGAGCACGTAAACAACCCGTCCAACGAGGAACTGTAGCCTCCTTACAGGGGTTCCATGGTTCAACAACAATTATATAATAATAATAATAATAATAATAATAATAATAATAACAATAATAATAATAATGGAAACCTGTTAAAGCCCCAAGCAGCATCTAAAGCACCGCCCGCTGTAACAATTCCAGGGAAGGACATCACTTTGAAGTTTTAATGTCCTTTGCACAGGAGGACTTCCACGCCGGCTAACGAAGTTGTCCTAAGCACATTATATACCTTCGCAGAGGCTCTCGGGAAAATGAGCTGCATTACTTGGCAATTCTCCAGGGGTCGGCGGGGAAAGATTAGGACTCCTATACTACTCTGTTTTTTTCCATCTGTCCATCCGCCTGTAGTGTTTTCGAATAGTAACACTGCGTCCCGGGCTTTAAATAGTTACGCTCTATGTAAGCTTTAGGTAAATAAAAGGATATCTGGGTACATTTGCAACTGAAAAGTGTTTTAATAATTTACTGTATGCGAATTACACCGTTGATATTGTTATTGTTGTTGAATGTAAGCTGAATGTAACTATCTAAAGCCCGGGACGCAGTGTTACCATACGCAAACACCACAGGCGGATGGACAGATGGAAAAAAACCGAGTATAGCTTATATTACTTGTCAAAATGGAAGTTTTCTACGTGCAAGGCAGATTCTGAAAGAATTCGAAGATATAAGTAGCCTACAATATGAAATACTATTATGTAAAATAAAATCTGCATGGTAAATTATAAAGGATGATGCCATTCAACAATATGACTCAAATTCAAGTGAAATGAAAGAAGGCAGCAACTTTTTCGCGTTATAAATCGGTGAATACTTTTAGGATCACGAAAAAACGAGCTGAAAATTTGCTCTGCGATATTTATTCTTCCGCTAGGAGAGAGAGAGAGAGAGAGAGAGAGAGAGAGAGAGAGAGAGAGAATACTTATCTACAACCGTAACAGCGCTAGTTAAAAGAGGAATCCAATAAATCTTGAAGTGAACTACATTTCCCTTAGTCTGACAAACTTTAACATGATGCAGTCTTGACACGGAGATGAAAAATAGTACATTGCAAACATTCTCTCTCTCTCTCTCTCTCTCTCTCTCTCTCTCTCTCTCTCTCCTTTTCATATTATATAATATAATTGGGTAAGGTTAGCATATATACCCTTGACATATAAGGAGCTTATTGTTAGATAAAAACACACACACAACAACTAAACGCAGGTGCCAAATGAAGGTGAACTTTCCCTAATTATCCAGAGTAACAGATGCTGGTGGTTCTCATTAGACTAAGTTTATATCAACAAAAAACATCTTGGAGAACCAGTTAAAAATCCATGCGTAACTTTTAATCAAGGTATTGACCAAGAATGTGAGTTTTAGCACTCAATTGTACACCCTTCTTAGAAGAACGTTTCAAAATACTATCATCTCCGCAGCATCAAAATTTTACTTGGAGTATTACTTTACTTTTCAGTTCTAATTTCCATGGAAAATGAGTACCATGCGCCATTGAGCTTGACGTTATCTTTTTTTATATTGTGACCGCAGATCTAAATTTCCTTTCAAAACCAACCATTTACTTCAGAATTGGTTAACAAATGATATTTGCATACTGGAATCAATTGGACGATTGTACAGGGAAGAAGCAAAACAACCGACAACCTTCTCTAATAGCTCCCTTATCTTCGCCTACATCTCGGAAAGTACATTTACAGAAACCAGGCAATTAAATCCTGGGAACTTTCATTTGGGGGAGGTTTCAACACTTGACCCACGCATACCAAACCTATATTTAGAAGTAATTTAACGGTTAGCAGTTGTACTTACAAAACTCCTCAGGCTTTAGAAACTAAAAATTAGGGAAAAAGGAAACAAGTAGAAAATGCGTTGAAGTTTCTTAAAATAAAATAAAAGCCACTGAAGATAGAGGGCTGCAATTTGGTATGTTTGATGACTGGAGGGTGGATGATCAGTGTACCGGTTTGCAGCCCTCTAGCCTCAGTGGTTTTTAAAAATTGAGGGCGGACAGAAAGAGTACGGACGGACGGACAAAATAGCCATCGCAACAGTCTTCTTATACAGAAAACTAAAAGATGCAAACATCATATCCAATCCTAAGTTCCAACCTAACCACATTACACCTTCGAAAGTTTTTGATCTAAAGGTGAGCAGAAAGAGCCAGGATCGCCATGGAACGATGTACAGACACAAAGAGGCCCTTGGACTTGAAAGCTCACATCTCCCAAGAAAAGTCAAGCTTCCTCATGACCGTCGATCGCATTCCGTGACGACGCATTGCCCAGCCGGACTTCGATAACGAGGAAGGAGGAATTCCGGGGAATCGAGCAACAGTGGAAGAAGAAGACGGGGAGGAGGAGGAGGAGGAGGAGGAGGAGGAGGAGGGAGAGAGTGTGGACAGACCCCGGAGAACGAGTTATGCTAATGACGACACTTCTTCTCGCTGGCATCACTTACATTCACAAACCGGATTAAAACGGACGAAATCAGACAGACGTCCGCTGATTAAATTCAATTCGGGAAGAATGCGGCAATCTCACCCAAAACACGAGAGGGTGGGAATTGCTTCATTTTCTCCTTAACGAGAGTTTGTGTTTATGGATGCTTATGACGCATATCTGATTGAATGCCAGATTCGAAAAGCATTTAAGCACACAACCACGTGATGTGTATGTGTGTGTTTGTACGTACACACTCGTCTTGAGTTTCATGCAGCGATCAATAACCTATGCTCATATTTAAACCTCTTATGAAAAACCACAAGCACACTTCCTCACACCTTTTCTCTAAAGACAATGATTTTCCCATGTTAACAAGTTCATTAAAGTAATTGTTTCCCTGTTATTCGACGAATGTGGCGTGACTGCTGCGGATATATAATTTCATACTTGAAGCATCTTTTTATATCTGTAAGTAATTTTTTTTTAACAATCTGACGTCCTTCACCCTCCAACTTTGGATTTCTCTAACTGCTTCCGTTCTCTCTCTTCCATGCAAATTTCTCATTTTAACTTACTCCAGCTATTCCGAGTTGCCATTCCCGCTGGCCTCAGCATATGAAAAAAAAAATGGCACAAATGTGTCATTAACAAATAAAAGCAGATAAACGATGTCCTCATTTCATTCCTTTTACCGTACCTCCGTTCATTTTCTCTTTCTTCCATCTGACTTTCCACCTTCCCTTAACAGTTGATTCACGGTGAAACAGCGAGGTTTTCCTCCTGTTACATCTTTCAAACCTTTCAACGGTCTCTTTCGGGTACAGCGCTGAATGACTTCATAGGTCCCAGCGCTTGGCCTCTGGCCTACACTCTATATTCTATCTAATGCTCTCTAAATGCAAGGAAGAAGAAGAAGAAGAAGAAGAAGAAGAAGAACACGTCTGAAACGCAGCGTAAGGAGCCGTGTAAGCAACGTCTCGTGATATAAGGCGGCGCCCATAGACGTACAACCAAAACAAGGGTCTGAAACACCACTTGCGTCGTGTAACGAGCAGCGTATCAAATGTTGCCATAGACGTCAAGTCAGAGCTTTATGGTAAAGGACGGGGCTCAACGTTTCGCTTGAAAACATCCCTCCGCTACTGTGTGTGCCCGAGTTTTAGATTTCAAAGTGCGCGATGAAAGAGGCCCTTCTTCGTTTCATCACTTGAGATAAAAGAGAAACAGAAAATAGATAAGGGAATGTAGTGCGTAGGATCTATGATGAGCGCTGAATCAACAAGGATAAGACACTAACGTTTTTGCGGGAATCTCCCACTATGAAAATCAAACCTGAATTTCGATGATCTTCGGACGAATTGCCGGTTTTACCCTTCAGAGATACTTAATAATTAAGGTATTTTAGGAGATGGTGGACAAGACCTCAACTCGAGGTATACAGCTCTATACACACACACACACACACACACACACACACACACACACACATATATATAATATATATATATATATATATATATATATATATATATATGAATAACTTGATCACGAAGTATATAAAACGTGATGCTATGTATAAATAAAGTTTTTTTTTTTTGCCACGAAGGAAAAAAATGAAAAAGCGAGATAGCCGAGTACTTTCCGTCCTATTTCAGACCCTTTACTGAGGCAAACTGATTTTACAAAGAACACCATAGTCAAAAGAGGGCTTAATATACAAATTGACACTACCAGATTAGCCATAAGGGCGATTTTCACTCTACAGAGAGGAGGAGTCGCCATAGGCTAGCCACACCTTGGAGGATACCCGCAGTAAACAAGTGATTCTTCCAGAAAACAGTACATTTTGAAAAAAAAACACGGGAGCATATACAATTTAATATCATGAATTTTTACACAAATTTTCCCAACAAAAATGATTATTAATGAAAAGACGAAAGAAATATGAATATATATATATATATCGAGCAAGAGAAAGAGGGAGAGAGAATATCGAACCAGAGAGAGAGAGAGAGAGAAATAATAACTATATTACATGTGGGACTAAGTTATTAGTTGTTCATTTATTTTGAGGTCCTTCATAACATCTTACAAATATATGGGTCCAAATGGTACATTCCCAGACTAAGATTTAGGTTGTTTTTATTAGTGATTTGTATAATTGCCGATTCCAGTAAATCTCTGCTACCCACCTCATTTAATTGATTTATGTTATCAAAAAGCTCATAAAATTGTTTATAATGGTGCTATTAATGAAAAAGAAATGCCTAAAATGTACTTAGCTTTCCTTATTTTCGTGGATTTGAAACCATAAAAATCAATATTTAAATCGTTTAATGTTAATGTAGTGTTCTCTTATAACAATACCATTAAAGATATGCTAATTAAGAATAGTCCCGTAACAAATAACAACATCATTTACAAAATTCCTTGTAAGGATTGCCCATCGTTTTACGTTGGTCAGTCTGGAAAAATTTATGTGTTCGGATTAAGCAGCATATGTATTCAGTTAGAACAGCCCAGACTTCAAATGCACTGTTTATCCATCTGAGTGAAAAATCTCATTGTATTAATTGGGGTGATACCTCGGTAATTGCTAGATCTAATGATTATGTTTCAAGAAATTACTGGAATCGGCAATTATACAAATCACTAATAAAAACAACCTAAATCTTAGTCTGGGAATGTACCATTTGGACCCATTATATTTTGTAAGATGTTTATGAAGGGCCCTCAAAATAAATGAACAACTAATAACTTAGTCCCACATGTATATAGTTATATCTCTCTCTCTCTCTCTCTCTCTCTCTCTCTCTCTCTCTCTCTCTCTCTCTCTGTCTCTGGTTCGATATTCTCTCTCCCTTCTTTCTCTTGCTCGATATATATATATATATATATATATATATATATATATATATATATATTATATATATATATATATATATATATTTATATTTTCTTTCGTCTTTTTCATTAATAATCATTTTTTTGTTGGGAAAATATGTGTAAAAAATTCATGATATTAAATTGTATATGCTCCCGTGTTGTTTTCAAAATGTACTGTTTTCTGGAAGAATCACTCGTTTACTGCGGGTATCTCCAAGGTGTTGGCTAGCCTATGACGATTCCTCCTCTCTGTAGAGTGAAAATCGCCCTTATGGCTAATCTGTAGTGTCAATTTGTATATTAAGCCCTCTTTTGACTATGGTGTTCTTTGTAAAATCAGTTTGCCTCAGTAAAGGGTCCGAATAGGACGGAAAGTACTCTGCTATCTCGCTTTTTCATCTTTTTCCTTCGTGGCAAAAAAAACTTTATATATATATATATAATATATATATATATATATATATATATATATATATATATATATATATATATATATATTAACCTACTTTTTAGGGGGGGAAAGGTTTCATGACTAAGTGACAGAAGATGGCGAAATCTCTTCCAGGTCTTCCACTGTTGCCTATTTCGAGATTCAGTCTTCAAAATGATCGAGGCCAAAGTCGGGAAAAATAAAAACAATACGAATAAGAATAAAGGCGATAATGATACTATAGTATTACAATTAGTACTGCGCTGCAATAAGTGACATTATAAGGTACTTCTTTTTTAACAGATTAAGGCATGGCAGCAATATTAGTAATAACGCAGTTTTATATATAGAAGTTAAACACACGCGTGCAAACACAAACACACATACACACACACAACAAATATGAAGAAGTAAACTGAACACCAAAATGTCACAAGAGAGTTAATGGTTAAAATGATGATGGAACCCAACAATATTAAAATGATGATGGGACCCAACAATATTAAAATGATGATGGAACCCAACAATATTAAAATGGTGATGGGACACAAGAATATAAAGGACAAATCTTTGCACGTGTTTGGGTGAAAACTTGCAGCACAAAACAGAGACACAATCACTAAGGCGGTACTTTTTGATGCAGTAACTCATTGGCTACAATTTCGACGTCAACAGGCGTGCCTGCTCGGTTCTTTCTCCTTATCAGCTGCCTTGGCAGTCATTTAACAATGAGAAGCAACTTCTTTGTGTATCTACGAGCATTTAATTTTCCTTCGCAGTCACATACAGAATACATTCAGATAAGCTTATCCGATGACTAACGATAAATAGCTGTTTTAACCTTGGGATGAATCGTGTGATACAGCATTGGGAGTTATGTTAGTTTCGTATTTAACTAAAATAAAAAAAAAGAGGAAAATATGTACGTATGCAAAAGCAGAAAATATTCTAACATATAAAGAAGCTTTTGTTAATTGGTTTATAATATTATGGCTTATCTACAAAGACTTGGACTAACCATAAATAAGAATGGAACGTTTATGAATGCATTAGGATCTGCACTAAAATGACATATATTGTTATGCCACTATCAACGACACAGGATTTCATTCTTGAGTTACATTTCCCTCCCATCTTTTTCACTTCATAAAACCTAATATTCAAAGTGAAAAATATATAAAATATGTAAAATATTGAGGAATCATGGTTACGCCTGGTCAGAACAACAGGTACCTTATCATGAATTATCAAAAAAATCTTTGAAATACAGAAATGGAAAATAAAATCAGGAGGGGAAAACACAAAAACCACCAGGAATAGCTAAGAAGAAAGAATACCTATGACTCCCATGTTAATCTGGACTCGTCAACTGATATTTAACAAAATATATCTACGCAACACGAAAGAGAGCCGGTGGTAGCCAGTCCAGGAGAAAAGTAAGAACTCGCGAGCAAGTTAGATTAGTGCATAAATGTTAAGGTTTAAGATGTTTACACTTGTACAGTTATAATCGATGATAGCAAATGGAACAGTGTACATAAGAAGACAGCGCCTAAAGGGATACTGATGATTTATTTTTGCAAAAAAACTGATGTTATGAAAGGTGATCCAGCGCCCACAACAGAAAATAATCCTCAAGGAGGGAGATCATTAATCGAAACCTTTTTAAATGTTTATACCTTTAGTAAAAGTGCCTCTATTCCTGACTATACGGAATGAATAAAACAAGAATAAAAGGTAAAGGAAAGTACTGGACAACGCTGATGAATTACCTGCCACCGTCAAGAAACTCAGTTTCACCCTACTGTGCAATGTATCTCGAGCTGCGTTTCAGCCAGCTGCGTCCTTCACATTTCCCTCGCCAACTTACTGTAATCAGAGATAATTACCTCTATAAATTATGAATACCAAGAAATGTCCAGGTGACAAAAGATGGCCCTGGCCCCTTATAACATCAGGGCAACGAGGGAGAAGACAAAGACCTTTTGTAGTGGAACGCTCACACAAAGAAAAAAGCGACTGAAGAGAGAGAGAGAGAGAGAGAGAGATCATAATGAAGTGACCTGGTGGAATAGCGGTATGCGTCGAAAACGAAAACAACAGTTAAAAAATGCGCCGAAGAATCGGGTTTTCTGAACAGCGTATAATGCTATATGAAACTCTCAATTTGCTGCAGTATAAACCTTTCACCCACGACCGGGCAGCTCTCAGTTGCTCACCAGATGCGGTCAAGTGAAGATGCGTCAGCTGCCTTAGCGGTGCCAGACGTATGATCTTTCATGGCTAAATTTAACCTTAAATAAAATAAAAACTACTGGGGCTAGAGGGCTGCAATTCGGTATGCTCGATGACTAGAGGGTTGATGATCAACATACCAATTTGCAGCCCTCTAGCCTCTGTAGTTTTTAAGATTTAAGGGCGGGTAGAAAAAGTGGGACGGACAGACAGACAGCCATCTCAATAGCTTACCTTTGCAGAAAACTAGAATGGTTTGATCGTTGGATCTGAAACGTTTCATCATTATGCCATCGGCAAAAATACCTCCGGGAATAAGAAAAGAATTACTTTTGCATTCTATTTCAGTTTGAAATCGTCGCAATATTCAGCAGGCGTGTATGTTTTCGTTAAAAAAAAATAGGCACTCGCTGATGCTTTATAATTCGGCTCAGCGTTTTATTTCTTTTTCTTTCTTTTCCTCTGACATTCAGTCAACTGCAAAACGCGCTTACATGCATCGTGGGCCTTACTGTATTAGCTAAACTTTGGACTCTATCACAAAATTTATAAAAAAAAAAAAAATGGCATACCATTATTGGTGAAATGCTAATTCTTCAAAACCGAACATCTGTCTACAAAAGGCTGAAACGATGATCGTTACAAATTGTTACCAGAGGATTTTAAACTCATTCTGTGGATTCCTGAAGTAAAACTCTTCTTAACATTACCTTCATCTGTCAAATCATTTGTATTTATTCAGCTCTGTGGGGCACACCAACTTTAAATTTGTTAGAATTAAAACAATTCATTTCAGTTTCAGGCGAAGCTTGGATTCTGTCAGACATTATGCTCAATCCAGTGAGGCATAACATAAGGTTTGTTGCATAAATTCAAATATTTTGTAATTATGGTTATCATGATGAAGACAAGAATGGCTACCCATTTTTTTTTAATTTTCCTAGATTGATCACAAACCTGCCACTTAATGATTCGTGAAGTACATAGAAAGGTAGAGAGTTCCATATTATCCATGCTAGCAAGTCAATGAAAAGAAGGAAGCTCTTACAGATATTAACATAAAAGCTTAGTTTTCAGGCTACGGTTTATAAGAAATGTACTCACGCCATCATAAAAAAAAGAGGTTTGTTTGCGATTCCGTTTGTTGCTGTTTCCAACCAAACTTACTCAATACGGGATTTGGTCATACAGAGAAACTAACATATATGCTAAGTAAAGGACAAAAAGTCGAAAGACTGGGAGACCTCCGCCGTTTTTCTTTCCTTCGTGGATCTTGCCTTTATATATGTGTTCTTAACGTTCCATATTTCCGCGATTCAATTATATATTATATATATATATATATATATATATAATCCTCGAAGGAAAGAGAAACGATGGAGTTCTTGCAAGGCCTTTCGACTTCTTGTCCTTTCCTTTGCAGGAGGAAAAAGTCGAAAGGCCTTGCAGAAGTCCAACATTGAAAGAAAAACATTGGAGTTTTCTGCAAGGCCTTTCGACTTTTTGTCCTACAAAGGAAAGGACAAGCAGTCGAAAAGGCCTTGCAAGAACTCCATCGTTTCTCTTTCCTTCGAGGATTATTATATATATATATATATATATATATATATATATATATATATATATATATATATATATATATATATATATATATATATATATATCAGTCATATCACATTACCGTGATTCATATACAAATATCGAACTACAAATGTCCTTTAATATCTAATTCTCTCTACCTCGGAATTAATATATTTCATATATGTTTAACCGAGGGGGAATTTTATTAAGCGATAAGAGAATTAGATATTAAAGGACATTTGTAGTTCGATATTTATATATATATATATATATATATATATATTATATATATATATATATATATATATATATATATATATATATATAATATATATATATATATATATATAATATATATATATATATATATATATAATTGTGGATAAACTCTTTCCGAGTTTCTGTCTTCAATATCTGAAAGAGATCAAAGAAACGTCAATCATTTTCACCTGAAGATTCTGCGCAATGAGTTTCTCTCTTTCGTCTGTATGATCGTTCTTATGATATACTGAAAGCTTTATATGATGGGCTGATAGGAAGTGGCTTCTCAGGATTATAAAAATAATGAACACCTTCTGTCAACACCCAACAATGATTTTAGGTCATTCGTGGACTTATATACCTCAAAGGCACATCTTATCGATACATGATTTCAGAGTGAGGAGTTTTCTTTCCCAGCCTTTCTTTTATATGTATATATATATATATATATAATATATATATATATATATATATATATATACTGTGAAAGAAAAATTCTCCATCTGAAACTGTTTATTGATAATATCTGCCTTTGAGATGTAGTATATATATATATATATATATATAATATAATATATATATAATATATATATATATATATATATGTATATAGTATATACTTACATATATACATACATATACAAATGTATATATATACATATATATATTTATATATAACCCAAAAGATACCAGCATGTGAACTACACACTATAAAATCTAATATCAATAACCACTTCTGGTGATGTGTATACACCTCCGGACTGCTCAAAACATTCGATGAAGATGCCCACAACTGCAGATTATTTAACGCTTCAGGAAGTCGAACGCATCCAACGATTTTTGTGACCCGGGAGAATTTCTCATCACTCGGGTAATAAACCCCGTCGCTCACAGGCATCGTTTGCCTGAGCAATGCAACTCGATTGAATAACACTCTGATCCAAGGCATGCGTTCGTCATTTCAAAACTTGAGATTCTGGACTCTTATTCAAGACAATCCTTAAACAAGTAAAAAATACACTCGAGTTTTCTATACAGCGATAATGCTGTATGAAACTCAAAGCTATGATCGGGGAGCGTTCAGTTTCTTCCCAGAACCGGTCAGGTGAAGGTGCCTCGGCGACTCCTCCGGAATTGGACTCGGAGGTGCCAACCTTAAATAAAATAAATACTGAGGCTAGAGGGCTGCAACTTGGTGTGTTTGATGGTTGTAGGGAAGGTGATCAACATATTAATTTGCAGCTCTCTAGCCACAGTAGTTTTTAAGTTGTGCGGGCAGACAGATAAAGTGCGGACGGACAGACAAATAGTCACCTCAATTCTTATCTTTTGGATGAAATAAAAAATGGAAAGAGAAAAATGTCTAAAAAATGAACTGAAGTATGGGAAGCAGTTAAGTAAGTATATCTTAGTTTAACCAGACCACTGAGTTGATTAACAGTTCTCCTCGAGCTGGCCCGAAGGATTAGATCATTGGTTACCTTGCAACGGCAGACCTACAGCTTATTGTGGGATCCGAACCACATTATATTGCGGAATGAATTTCTAATCACTCGAAACAAATTACTCTGATTCCACGTTGGCAGAGCGGGGAGCCGAACTCGGGACTACCGAATCGGTAGGCGAGCACGTAAACCAATCGTCCAACGAGGAACTGTTGGGAAGCAGTTGCAATTTCGTAAAACTTGAATTGAATATTCTTTTGAGAGAGAGAGAGAGAGACAGCGGCTTTTGAACACATCAAGGTATCAAAGATGATACAGGAAATAGCAAGGAATGTCACTTTAATTAACATTTCCACCGTTTTTATGCACCTCAATGATAATATCAGAAAGTAAACAAGAAAAGTAAACATGTAAAACAATATAACGAAATTTCGTTGTTGTTTCGCACGCAATCAAGGAAGCTCTGAATCTCATGCAGAAAATAAGAGTGTGATCCTACTACCTCCAGCTTACTCGAGGTACAAGGCAAAATCTACGGTCAAATAGAGCTTAGTTTCAAGAACGAAAATTAAAATAAATATGCTATATTTTATTAGAAATAATTGCTCTGTACTGTTTAAGATGCACACTGTTCATTTTTTTACATTTCCATTCTAATAAATAAATCATAAATGTCATACCTTAATATTCATGTACTTCTAACTCAACGCGAAACACCTTTTTCAGCCCTTGTTAGGCTTTCCCAAAGACCTTACCTACCCCGCAAGAAGAAGAAGAAGAAGAAGAAGAAGTAGTTTGTAGGCTTACTCCCTGAGTAAGCGAAAAGTTTTAGGGAGGAATGAGCAAATCCCTCAAGACACCAAACTTGAGCCGCGGAGTTGGCGCTTCGGCACAGGCCCAGCACACAAGTCGCCTGAAATCAAGTTTCACTTCTGAAGCGGCCCTGAATTTCTTTCCTGAAAAGATGCGACTATTCCGAGACGAGGAAACAGAGATTCGAGGCTTTTTGCACCAAAACTTGAAACATCTTTCCATCTATTATTTTCCGCTTACTCGAGGAGTAAGCCTACAGACTACTTTGTTGTTATAGTTGTTCTTGCTGTTGTTTATTGTTGGGAAGGGGGAGGGGGACGGAAATCCCTATGGAAAAGTGTTTCGCTTTGAGTTAAAGATACAGGACTATTAGGATAGTATATATATGACCTACGCATAAGATTGAAAATGTAAAAAATACATAATGTGCATGTTAAACAGTGCAGAACAATTATTTCTAATAAAATACAGCGCATTTATTTTAATTTTCCTTGGTGAAACAATGCACTATTTGACCGCGGATTTTAGCATGCGGCACGAGTAAGCTGGAAGTCGAATCACGCTTTGTTTTGTTTTTAACAAATGCCTACTACCCAGTCAACCCAAAGTACCCGAAGGCAAGCGGCACCCACGAAACAATTTCATACTCTATCAAAGGACAGAATTTAGGAAAAAAAGGCCTCCCCACTGTAACTAGCAAGTTAATTATCTCCTTACACTAAGAGACAGAAAGAGATGGAGAAGAAATGTACCTTCTGTCAAAACCATAATCAATAAACGAGAATACAATAACTTCATGTAAAAAAAAGGAAGAAAGAATTAGGAATTATTTATAACGGAAATCTGGTAAAAAAAAGCGTCCACCAAATAAAACGTACAAAGGAAAATAAGAGAGGGAATAGGAAAAGAGCAGAGTCGTAAGAATCGTTAAAAAAAAGTACAAAAAATTATAAATACAAAAAAAATGCTTTGTAGCGGCCAAGACAGGACCCAATAGTTTACCTTTCACCTTCACGTAAGGTTAATAGAGGTCAGCAGCAACGTCCGAAAGCAGCAAGACTTTAGCATGACAATGGCAAGCACTGAATTAATTGTGAACAGCAAGCAAAAAAAAAAAATGCACAAGAAGTGCTTTGTAATAGCATCATAACAATTTACTAAGTAAAGAAAGATTTTTAGCATCAACGAAAGATCTCAAGTCGGAACAGCCAGTACAATTAAGTGATACTGTCTGAGATCACAAATTTTCATTATCTTCATAAAAGTTAATTTCAAATTAAGTGTAATTTAATAAATATCGAGCGATCTTTGGAATGAGTCATTATGCCTCGAGCTTGTTCTCATAAAAGAAAAGGATTAATACTATTATCAATAATATAAAATCTTTTAATCGCCGATAATTTACTGATGTATTACGGCAAAAAACGAAAAAAGTTGAATTTCTTTTATCAGAAGTCAGGCTTCTTTGAAGACCATGATAGCCTTATCTAGCCGGGGGAGAAATATGTGAATTAAATTCATTGGATAGAGAGAGAGAGAGAGAGAGAGAGAGAGAGAGAGAGAGAGAGAGAGAGAGAGAGAGAGAGAACCTGCGCTCAATAAAAACGTTACGTTAAGAGCCGCTTTCATAACGTAAAATAGAGGCGGTATCTTCCAGGTGCCGGACCTGTCTCATGAATCTCGAATCATGACAGCTTGAGTCTTGATGAGACGATGATTAGGATGAGCAAGACACCCTCCCCCTCCCCCTTTACTCCCGGAGGTGCTTGCATCGTGCAAGAGACGTGCACAGCATACTTAATGGCCCCATGGATCCAATGGCGAATTAATTTATTTTGATTACAGCTCTAAAGAGTTTGGAAAAATACAACATTACAAAACAGATTCCATTACTTGTGAGGAGGGCTGGATACACCTGAGTGATGAGGAATCAAACAAGAATAATATCCAAAGTAATAAAATCCTCCCTCGAGGATAAACTCTGATTTTTCGATTACTAAAACAAAGACTTGCTTGAACTGGAAAACACAAAAAGCGATATTTAATGGACTCCAGTCAGGGCTAAGGTAAATGCAGAATCAACACTTTCAGCCATTCAGAATTCAGGCATACATCAGGTTCGGCAAATATGGCAAAAAAGAATCTTAAACATATGTACCTATGGTGTCTGCATATATGAAATACCTATGAATACAAGCGTAGACAAATCAATTTTAGTAAAAATAACGCTTTATGTATATGTGTAAATATAATATAATATAAATATCTGAAGGGAATGGTGGACTGGTAAGCACGACTCAGTATTTCTAAATGACATTAATTTTTCTTTTAAAATTAATAACTGCTACCAGAGCAGTCGAATTGCATCAATTTTTGACAATTAGATTATCTTCTACCAAGAATTCTGAGATAGGAATATATTACTAATTATAATTTCTTCTCAGTAATATCTACTTTTCAAACAAATTCTGAGAGAGAGAGAGAGAGAGAGAGAGAGAGAGAGAGAGAGAGAGAGAGAGAGAGAGAGAGAACGACGACTTGTAACCCAAGTTAAATGTCATTACAATTCAGGCCGATTATTATTTTATAAATCGAAAGAGATTTTTTTAACACTAAAGTCTATCTCACTCATTTCTTTCCTAAGCAGACAGTTCAGTGACCCTATGTTACCGTGTTCAGTGGCTCTTTGTCAGAGTGAAACTATACTTGAGATATAATAATCATAATAACCTTCCAAAACTTACTGCAAACGGACACGTCATCGTTTCCAGACATTTTCGCGTTAAGATTGTCTTCTGTTTTAAATGCAATAGGCAGATGACATACACGTAATGACTACGATACCAAAAGTAGAAAAAAAAAGTTACTCTGAATATAAACTTTGCAAATGATACTAGGCAAAAATACGAAGACGCCACAGGCTCCAACGAGTCAATATGTTTGAACATTGCTTATAAATCATAAACGAAACACCAAAGCAAAAGGTCTGCAAGTAATCATTTGCTGACAACTAGGAACTCGCTGCTTTCCTGGTTAGTTACTAAAAGCGCAGCAGCGCCAAGAGTAACAAGGCTCCTAAGACGAAAGAAGCAACTATACCACGTTAGGGAGGAGACCTGGGGTTAGCGGATACGGTTCACCGACCAAGTTAATTCTTCTCCTGGCCTCGAGGTCTCCGATCACCGCTTGACAGAGCCAAGCAAATCGCATCCAAGGGCGAACTTGATTCAGGAACAAAGAATGAGAGGCACAATATTCCGCAAGCCTCCATAATCACATAAAGTAAGCTCAAATAAATTGTTTCTATTTTACGATATGATGAATTAATAAATGTCGTCAATGCACGAATGTATAGGAATATCTGGTCACCAAGGGGACTCATGAGGAATACGTGTATGTAAGATGGTATATATATATATATATATATATATATATATTATATATTATATATATATATCAGATATATATATATATATATATTCCTCTTGAGTGTGACCAGATATTCCTGTACATTCGTGCATTGACGACATTTATTAATTTATCATATCGTGAAATAGAAACTATTTATTTGTGCTTACTTTACATGATTTGTATGCTTCCCGAATATTATAAATATATATATATATATATATATATATATATATATATATATATATATATGTGTGTGTGTGTGTGTGTGTGTGTGTGTGTGTGTGTGTGTGTGTGTGCATACATAATATGATTGTGCGTTTCAGCGCGTGCATCTGAATACAAAACACAGACGTGGCTATGCTGAAGTACTGTGTATGTGATTTTTAAGTGCACAGTAAGCGCTAGTGACCTCTCTCTGACGTTCATTTTGTCAACCCACTTTGTTTAGAACTTGAAATGGTAACAACACGAGGTTGCATACGACCGATGACATATTAACGAGGGGCAGAAGGAGCGAAACTTTCCACACCAGATGATTTGTCACTCCCAAATGATGGAGTGTGACAGATCTCCCAAACCTCCGGAGTAAGTGACCTTTTACTAGACACTCGTCGTCCAGTCTATATAACCTCCATTGCGAGGAAATTTAGATCATAGTTTAAGACCTCAAATGTGATACTGGTATTTAAGAATTTCCTGATGTCATTCGGGTAACATAAATCGTTTATTTAGAGAGCGCAAAATATTTTCATATGCTAATGTTTTGCAAATGATCCTATGTAGTCACTGTCATCTTCACCATCATCATCGTTAACATTGTCTCTTCCAAAGCCGCGCGGAACAACCCGCCTTTGAAAAATACCTCCACTCCACTTTTTTTTTTCCTGCGTTTTCACTTCCACAAATCTCCACTCACGGTCTTCTCAAATATATCTGACAGCTGTGCTGTCTTGGTATATTTTTTTTTATCTTTTTTTTTAAGTTTTACTGTTATGTGATCAGATTAATTAACAATTCTTTTTATCAGAATTTTATTTTATTAGAATTTTATTTTTATTTTTATCGGAAATTTATTTCATTATTTTTAAAATCAAATTTATATGTATCTCTTATAAAACTAAAATATTTAAATTTTGTTTAATATATTATAAAGGTTAAAGTATCACATTTAGTATTCGGCGTCGGTGACCCTGGTAGTTGTGACGCCAGATAATTCACAATCAATCAATCAATCTACACGGGGCCTCGTACAAATATCTACAAACGCATAATTAACGAGGATCGAATATAGAATGTAGGCAAAGCACTGGGACCTATGAGGTCATTCAGCGCTGAAACGGAAATTGGCAGCAAAAGGTTCTAAAGGTGTGTAACAGGAGGCAAACCCCTATGAATCAATTGTCAGGAGAGGGTGGAAAGTAAGATGGAGGAAAGAGAATATGAAAGATGGTACAGTAAAAGAAACGAAAGTGGATGCAGCTAGGGGCCGAAGGCACTCTGCAAAGAACCTTAAGTAATGCCCATAGTGCACCGTATGAGGTGCACTGACGGCAATACCCGTCCACAGAGGCCAAGTTATTGAGGCAAACAGGAATGATAACGAGACCTGTATAATACGAGAACTGTATTATCCTTGATCCAATGACAATTTAAGAATCAAGAGCAAAATTAGTGTATCAAAGCACAGCGTTTGATCAATCTTGTCAGT
>NC_061101.1:57120382-57132882 GCF_015104395.2 Macrobrachium nipponense | reverse complement strand
AAGAGTCGGTAAACACATTTTCGCAGACGGTAAACATACATAAATTGACTTGACCCGATACACTTCGTCGGAATAAACTATCGGAAGGCCCAACACAAACATTCTAATTATTCTTAATCATTAAAGCGCAGATCCCTTCTATATTTACCACCAACATTTACACTTACAGAAAAACAAACAAGCATTCACATACTTCATTAGATACTGAAGAGAAAATATGGACAGCACGTCCTCAAATAATCACGTCGAGACACCACTGTGTCACTCTGCCTCAGATCGTGATTTTCTAGTGACCCTGTTAGTTGTGACGCATCATTTTCAAACGTAAAACAAGTATTCAATTGTCTTGCTAACAATATATAATAGGTGATCTTGAAGATTAGCCAATTCCTACTTCATTCACGACCCCATCTTCATAGCCCACAATTTAGGATCTACATCGACTTTTACCACTACTCCATCCAAAAGGATATGAAAATGCCTTGGTAACATAAAACACAGTTGTTTCGGCCAAATCTTTACACCAACCGATTACTCTCCCACCTATAACTGATTCACTTAAGGTAGATTCTCGGATGAGCCTTGAATTCTTTATGCTATTCTTAGCGGACGTGTTTGTTTGGTGGGCCGCTGATTGGCTGGTACTGGGAGGTAGGCAGCTCCCACCAAATCCAGCGGCCGCCAAACTAACGTCTCGTAGGCATAGGGATCATCCAAGAATCTACCTTAAGTGAATCAGTTATAGAAACTCTTGCACTTCACTTTCTTCACAATAATTGACCCTCTATTCCAGTGGTTCTTAACCTTTTTCTTTCTATGATCCCAAGACTCTTCCTGATGTTACCGTAACCCCTATAATAGATTTTGAACTGGTGAACCTTGTGGAAAGGTCAGATAAAACCGAATGAGAGGAAGATCATGGTTTATTGAAAATGTCACGAGCAAAAACCTTGAAAACTTCCACATAGCTTCTACAAATGCCAGAGCATTGCAAATTCCACAGAACTACTGAACATGAATTACATTCTCCAGAAACCTTTGGGACCCTCTGTGAAAACTCAAATGAACCCCTTGGTGGTCAAGATTCCCAGATTAAGAACTGCTGCTCTATTCCATATATCCTCAACACCTTCCACTGCCTACCTGCCAGTTCTATGGTAGTCTTTCTCTAGGTCCTTTTACCTTCAATTTCTTAACTGTTGCAAAAAAAAAACTTGATCTAGGCACCCTCTTCTCTGCCTAAACCCACACTATTCTTCCCATGTCTAACTGTCTGTCACTCGTCTTGGCTACTCGATTAAAATCCAACAATACATCTTACCTAGAACACTAGGGAAAATTATGCCTGAATCATTCCTACAGTCCCAACTACTACTTTCTTCCTTATACAGAGTAAATGAGTAGTCCTGTCACTCATTCCTTTGTCTCCTATCCCTCATCACCCTACTCATTCAATCACATTTTCACAACTACCACTTTCACAACCTTACTACTCCTGACACTCCTGAATTATAATGCATTTTCAATATAAAAAAAAAGTATATCTTAGTTTAACCAGACCACTGAGCTGATTAACAGCTCTCCCAGGGCTGGCACGAAGGATTAGATTTTTACTTACATGGCTAGGAACCATTTGGTTAATTAGCGACGGGACCTACAGGTTATTGTGGGAACCGAACCTCATTATAACGAGAAATGAATTTCTAATCACCAGAAATAAATTCCTCTGGTTCCTCACTGGCAGCAGCGGGAAGCGAACACCCACTCATCTACTGAGGAACTAAAGTTTTCAATAATCCTCTGCCCCACATTCTTCCCCCATGATCAAACCATCTCAGAACACTCAAACTCATCCTATCCCCATCGACAGCTTCTATGTAGCTGACCATTTTTCACAAATCCAGTTCCACTTTCCCTGTCCAAAAACATTTCAAATCAAGACATTTTACCCAATTCTTTTTTCAATCCTCTTCCACATTCTCATAAAAATAATTTTACGCATTACATTACCTTAACCTATATCATATTTCCCATTAAAAAACAATCATATTCGGTAAATATAAAATGCAGTTTCTTCAAGAAACAAAATTGAGAAATTGCGTCAGTTCCACGTTCAGTTGTTACTTTATGCGAATCATTTTGGGAGCGCCCCGGGAATTGTATATAATTTGCATAGCAGCCCGTCCAAAATCCTCTGTTTAAAATGAATAATCCTTAAATCCATCAGCGTTCAGCCTTGGCCATTATGAATGGAAGTCTCTCTCTCTCTCTCTCTCTCTCTCTCTCTCTCTCTCTCTCTCTCTCTCTCTCTCTCTCTCTTCTCAGAGATTTGGCCTCAGTCTTTCTCTTTCTCTTTGTCTGTATGGAAGATTTACTCTCTCTCTCTCTCTCTCTCTCTCTCTCTCTCTCTCTCTCTCTCTCTCTCTCTCTCACTAGATAGTTTAAAAGGGGTACAAGCAAGAGCCACAAAGTTGATTCCATCCATCAGGCAAATAGGTTACCAAAGACGACTAGAGAGCCTGAACATGTATGGCCGTTAAAAACACACGACGATTGCGAGGACAACTAATAGAAACATTAAAATACTGAAAGGCATAACAAGAGTAGACAGTAACCTATTTACGTTAAACGAAAACCAGACAAGAAACAATGGATTGACGTGGAATAAACTGTCACTAGAAATTGTAAACAGCAACAGCGTGGAATAGTTTAAAACAAAGCTAGACAAAATCATTAGGACACTGTGAATGAACAGTAAAACCTGCTCCTGGAGATAAGTGAGCACACGATGTCTCCTCGGATGGACTAACAAGTCTTTGAGACATCGTTATCCTTGTAACGCCTTGTAACACACTCTCTCTCTCTCTCTCTCTCTCTCTCTCGCCAAAATGAATCAAGGAAGCAATTTTCAATAGCTTTCCTCCCACGATATAATTAACACTTGATTAATGATTCTGCCACTATTCAAGGGGAGGGAGAAGAAGAATGGGGCAAAGAAAGGGAAGGATGGGGGGGCCGAGGGGGGGGGGGGGGGTGGGGGGGGGGGAGCTGGGATGGGAAGGGATGGGATGGGGTTGAGGGGAAGAAAACATTTCCTATTCATTACAGCAAAACGATTTATGGAACATTTCGTGTCACTTTAAAAGCCCAATTGCATTAGCAAATAAAATGGTGACATTCATTTATTTATTTATTTCTTATTTGTGTTTTTTTTTTATGGGTGAAACACCCAGACGTACACACACACACAGGAGAGAGAGGAGAGAGAGAGAGAGAGAGGACGAGAGAGAGAAGAGAGAGAGATAGAGAAGAGAGAGAGATGGTCGAAGATCATTTCCTATAATATTTAGATATATATATATATATATATATATATATATATATATAATATATATATATATATATATATATATCTATATAGATAGATATATATATATATATATATATATATATATATATATATATATATAGAAAGAGAGAGAGAGAGAGAGAGAGAGAGAGAGAGAGAGACAGCAAATCTTACATAGGGGGAGAGAGGGAGAGAATCTGATCTCGTCACTACGTTTTCTAAAACAAAAAGGACCCATCAAGATAAAGCATGAAGGACTGAATGAAGAGTTGGAATTCGTAGAGACAAGGTTCTACAAGTCAAGAAAATTATTTCAACAATGTTGTCATCATCAAAAATAAATGAAAATATTGTTGCTTATCGAAACTTATGCAAAACAAGCACAACAGTAACACTGCATCATTGATATACAATCATAACTGCTACCTGTTTGAGACAGGTTTTTGTTGATGAAATATTCTTGTAAGAGTTTTACTTGCGTGTTGAGAGGTCCGCCACCCAACAAAAAAATTACTTAACTTACATATAAACCAATAAGCAAAACTAACATGAGCCCAGCATTTTGAAAAGCACGGGATACAGATGAATTTCATATATTCTCTTCCTCCATAACCATACCATTTTCAACAGAGCATCAGCAGCATCAACTGCAGAATAAAAACAAAACACAGACCCACGTAGTCATTAAACAAACAATTACATCATGAACAAGCAATTGAACAAACTAACGAACACGAAATGCCACAGTCCCCTGAAGAGATGACCACGAAAATATTGCAAACGATATTCGGAGCAATAACCTTTCATGACCCTATCTATGGGCGCTTCAGCACCAAGGATCATTTTTGAAACGGCTGCCCTCTGAAACGTGAAACCGCAGTGGAAGTGCTTATGACTGAATTTGGTCATTAAAAGTACATTTGTTCACTTGCCGTCCAGAAAACTGCAAAACTAAATTAAATCGAGTTAGCCCATTAGACCACGGGAACGCCAAATGAATTCCGAGCACAAAACAAAGATTTCTGAATGGAGAAATTGTGAGAAACGCTTCATTAGACTCATGTAAACCAGCAAACATCCATTCAGCTTGATAAACAAGTTTGATTTTCCTTCACGACAAGCTCTGGAACTGTATATGCCTCCGTTTTCCGTCAATAACTCCTGTTTTAAGAAGGTATCAAGAGTTTCCTTCGGAGCCGCGCCCATTCTGTTTTTTTTTTTTTTTTTTTTTTTTTTTTGTTCAATCAGGGCTGGACGAGAGAGCCTGTCTTTTTCGTGAGCAGGCCCCGCTGCCAAGATCTAGTCACCAACAAAACGCAAACGGATATTTTCTAATCTCTTCTCTATTCATTCATACATAGAATTGAACTGACGTAGCATGCAATCTAATAAGTGTTAACATACCAAGTAATGGAAAACTGGCATAAACCAAAGCCTGATAAAATGACTCTGGACAAATTCTTCGCATATTTTCCCTGTTATTTAACAGTGCTAATAGTACGCATTAATGACCATTTAAAAAAATATTGATAAAATAAATTCATGAAGAAATCAGTAAACTTGCGGCCCTGACATTTTCATGCAAACGAATTCTTGCATATTTTCTTACTCCCTATCTTGCAGTTTCTATCAAGCAGTTATAATAATAATAATAATAATAATAATAATAATAATAATAATAATAATAATAATAATAATAAATTTTATTTCAGCTCAAGACCATATACATGGAGTATACAAAGTATAGACAATAACATACACAATCAAGATACACGAGACAACGTGATAAAAAAGGATTAATCGGCAATATCCACACAGGTGCTGAAGTATAAAATGACAAACAAGTATTTCATATTAAATAGGGCAATAACATTGATAATATTGAGAAGAAAATAGTTAACAAAATTAAAAATAACAATTAATGAACAGATTGTATATAATTAAATTCCAGCTAGGGACCTTAAAGGTGGTTACAGTAGTCTGATCCAGAAGGCTGAACACGGTCTCCTACGTCGGGGTATATTAAAAGCAAGGCCAATAGAGTATTGGCCTTGATTAAAAGGAGCCCTCATTTGACCCTCATTCTTCCATAAAGCCCTTAACAGCACCTTCCTCCTCCCATCCCACCCTCAGCCACATCATCACGAAGACTACCTGCTCAGTCCTATCACTCAGCCTTAAGCAGCTAGGCAATCTATCGACAGCCTCGCCCCCTGAGTGATATCGAGGTTCTCCAAACCATCAGGTAGCTGTTATAAGGGAAGGGCGTGGCAGCGTGGACGTGGAGGTGCATGAAAATACATCAAAGTTACGATAAAAGGGGAGACACTTTAAAGCTATTCAAATTCTTGCTTTGTAAACCCATTCTGAGAGGTAAACAAACTTCCATTGCTTGTGGCTAAACCCATTCTTGGAGGTAAATTTGGTAAAATGTTACGCCACTGTTTTGTGCCTAATAAACCCCATTTCTTGGGAGGTAAATTGTTACTCCACTATTTGGTTACTAAAACATTTCCCTGGGAGGTAATTGTTACTCCATTGTTTGTGCTAAACCCATTCTGGGAGGTAAATTGTTACTCCATTGTTTGTGCTAAACCCATTCTGGGAGGTAAATTGTTACTTCCACTTGTTTGTGGCTACCCAAATTCCTTGGGAGGTAAATTGTTACTTCCTTGTTTGTGGCTAAACCCATTCTTGGAGGTAAAATTTGTTACTCCCACTTTGTTTGTTCGAAAACCCTTCTGGGAAGTAAATTGTTACTCCATTGTTTGTGGTAAACCCATTCTGGGAGGTAAATTGTTACTCCATTGTTTTTGCTAAACCCATTCTGGGAGGTAAATTGTTTACTCCCATTTTTGTGGTAAATCCAATTCTTGAGAGGTTAATTGGTAAACTGGCCAATGTTTTGGCTTAAACCCATTCTGGGAGGTAAATTGTTACTCTGTTTGTGCTAAACTCATTCTGGGAGGTAAATTGTTACTCCATTGTTTGTGTTAAAATTTTAAAATTTTTAATAAAAAAGTAAAATTTCTAAACACCATTCTTGGGGATTTGTAATTGCTACTCCAAATTGTTTGCTTAAACTCATTCTGGCTTAGGGTAAATTGTTACTAAGATAAAACGTGAGATTAAATTTTCATCAGAATAACGTAAGTTCCTGACTAAGTTTGACGTCGTAAACACATAATATCTAGAGATATTCAGTATTACAATCTGAAAAGCAGGCGATGAGTATATTATTTGCACTTCGCACAATGACCGACAAGCAAAAAGAATGAAAGCGGATAGGTGTAAGTCCCCTCACAAAACTGAAACATTATTCCTAAGGCACCAGAGAAAGAAAACACTGCTGTCGAAAATAAATAAAGGATGGCTGCAAAATTAACTCGACGAACTGAAGGCTACTGAGTCGAAACTACCGGTCATTTACAGGTCAGATCTATTTCCCTTAATTGTCCAAGAGATCGACGTAGTCTAAAGATGGTACATGAGACTCTTCTGTCACTCTGCTGTTAACAATGACTACAAAATATATAGTTTCAACCTGGGGAAAGGCCACATATCTAATCGTATGAGGACTAGGGTGTTTCAGTTGAGTAGCCGTCACTCGTACAAAAAAAAAAAAAATTCTTAAGATGGGTATTACGATCGTGCGGGGGTTGAGAGGAGGCTGTACCTCAGGTGAGCTATGAGATTGTTTAATAAACAAGACCACTTAATGAACTTTCCAGGAAATCATGGACTGTTGAAAAATACAAGGAGAGCTAGATGACAGTTCTCTGGAATGCATCCTACAAAAAAGTTAAGTATATCTTAGTTTTACCCAGGACCCACTGAGCTGATTAACATGTCTCCTATGGCTGGCCCGAAGGATTAGATATTTTTACGTGGCTAGGAACCAATCGGTTGCTTAGCAACAGCTTATTGTGGGATCCGACCCACATCGAGAAATTAAATCCTCTGATTCCGCGTTGGCAGATCGGTAGTCGCGCACGTAACCGACTTGTCAAACGAGGAGCTAAAATACCAAAGTATAACCATCAAATCTGAATTCGTAAAAAAAAAAAAAGGAGGGGGGGGGATATTTATACGAAAAATGTGAATAATCTCCGGACTCCGCAATTCTCCTTTTCTTATCGAAACAATCTATCCCAAGAGAGTTGCAGTTACTGGAAATTGCGAAACAGAAGCCCTTGCTCTCATTCTCTATGATTGGTATATAAGACAGTATCTTTGATCACGCATTTGAAAGCTACCTGACAGTATATCACAATCCTTGGCCTAGTCACGTGGCACATTTGTTTACAATATCAATTGATTTTTTTGTGAGTAGGCAGATGTACCTGTCAACCCAAGGACATTATCTAGCCGTGCCCCCTAAAAAAAAGATTTTCTAACTTTAAAATACATATCTATTGTCATTCAATCATTTCCTCTTCTTCAATGTAAAGTTTTCACTATATACAGAATGTAGTGAGGGGGACGATTTTGTTCGTTAACCTTTATCTATTTATTTTCTTGGTGTTCAGTAGACAGCCTTGATCCTGCAATGCATTATCTTTTTTACTTTTCCTAATGTTCACACAATCATATCCAATAAAGGCAGGGGATTTGAAGGGCAACAGCATGGTTCCCTGGAAATTAATCAATGTGAGTATGATAAAAATGTGCACAGAGGAGTAAAACAAAGATATAATGAATAATAAATAAATGCCCTTCCATTATAGAACACAAAGACTGAGACACATGCAACAGTTTGAGAACACACGTTGTACTGTCTCTACCTGACTTACGAAACTTTGGCACCCGAGGTAGAGCACCTGCCTCAAATGGCAGCACAAATATTCTGGTTAATCATTCAAAACTGAAAGGTTGAGCTCCTCAAACGACTAATAAAGAAATTAAAACTAACATCCCCCATTTCCTAGCTTATGCCAACCTTAGCCTTCTTTCGGGAGACGCAACATGGCCAATACATCATCTTAAAATACGCACCAGATAATTTGTAGAGAAAATACCTAACTTGAAAATAATGATCGAGACTAATTAGCATAAATCTTCAGATGAAGCATTTGGAAGAGGTAAACTTGGCGATATATTTACGGAAATATGTGCCCAATGCACTGACATGAAAATCAAAATCATATTTTGAAATAGGATACCTCATACGGGACAAAACTCAGAGAAGGGATTGGAAATAATGCCACAGGTCTAGATGGAAAAAGACAGTCGCAAAATATCACTAATAATACAGTTACGAATAAATATTTTTATCGCCCTTTATACTACTGTTATCATAACTACTGACACAGTGTTGATCAAACAAACAAACTTTTAATTATGTTTGTAATTGTGACATCAATCAAAAAGTATATGTACAAGTTACAACTTCCAAGTAAAAGTGTTATTCTCTCCGTACAATGGCTATTTCAGCAAATCCAAAACCTTTAACATTATGACTGAAGGATTTCCATCGTAAACGAGTCCGTGGGTTACGCAGAAGAATAAGCAAGTTGCACACGCGAAGAATATAATAAAAAGGTGAGGAAAAAACACTTGCAATAATTCATCAAGCAAGAAGACAGACGAGAGAAATTTGACATGAATTAATCTCATAAATCACAGGTTTTTCAACACCCAAGTATTTTTTCTTTGAATGGTAATAATATCATTTCGAGAAGGTGCTATTTTTTCCCTTCAATAATATAATTTCGAGCAGGTGCGTTTGAGAATTGAACGACACTTCCCGTAAAGAAAAAATATATGTACTTAATTACTCATTGTACCTTGGGTTTAATTGCCACTCAAAAAAGGATTGAATAACTGCAACCACCTCCGACCTTGAGCTTACATGAGTAACAGGTGACCAAACCCATTCCAAACTGTAACGTTACTTAATTTCTTCAAAGATTCGAGTCAATTTCTAAGAGGTGAGCTAAACAAGATGCAGTTAGCAAAATGCATTCGTTTCATAAAAAAATAATTGGCACAACTAGTACGGAATGTTAAATTCCGGATAGAGACCACATATGCTTGCACAATTTTCTCAGAGCATTATTATTCCTAAAAGCAGCCACGGTAGTCCTAACTAAAGAGTGGTAACTCGGTCTTCAATAGAGTAACAGTAACATTATGAAGATGGTTTATTAAAAAAAATTTTCGACATACACACACTGAGTAACGAAAGACACCAAGAGAAACTAAGCACAGAAACCATTCGGGGTATCAGAACCAGGAAAGCGATATCAGGCAAGCACATAATTATGTCACGTCTTATGACTGAATACAGCTAAGCCGGAACAGAAGGAACTTGATCCATCGTTTCAAGTGACATTAGAGCTTTAGTTGCCTTTGTAGAAATCATACGTTCATTGTGACACTCAATGTTAGGAGACAAATCACTGGCAGTTTTCACTTACTCGAGGAGTAAGCATACAAGCTACTTGGTTGATATTGTTGGGGGGTGGGTGTGGGGGTGGGGGGTAGGAGTTTAGGAAAGGTCTATGGAATATCCTAGAATGGTCTGAAAAAGGTGTTTTGCGTCGAGTTAAAGATACAGGAATTTTAGGATAGGATATTTAAGATTTATTTATTAAAATGAAAGTGTATAAAATAAATAATGCTCATGTTAAACAGTAAAGTACCATTATTTATAATAAAATATAGCACAAACATTTTAATTTTCGTTGGTGAAACTAGGCTCTATTTGGCCGTAGATTTTAGCACGTTTAAATATACGTTAAAAGTTAGGAATATAATGTTTACAACGTATGCATGAGGGAAAAAGCTTGCACGTGTCACGAGTAAGCTGGAGGTCGGATCACACCTTGTTACATGAATTCACAAACAGCCCGAGGAAGATTTCAATGTTCACTTAATCGTCTGGCGCCGTGTGGTCATTTCATTACTTACTGCTCTGTAAATGTCTGTTTACTTAGAACAGGCACATCTATTTTCGAAAAGTTCTGACCTGTTTACAAGATCTTTTCCAATAACTAAAAGAGCGTTCTTTACCTTACACGTTGTTTAATGGTAATTCAAGGGCACTTCACCCTCGATGCTTCAAGCTATACATTAGTCTCTATTACATACCCATCACATATTTGCAATACCAGCTACACCTGCTCTGAATCACTATTAAATTTCCAATGTGCGACTACACTGGTATTTGAGCTGAGCACTACTTTGCTTTTTTTCCTTATTTTCATTTACTAGAAACTTAGTTTGTCATACTATTACTTAGTTTAATGATGATTTCTGATTCGTATTATTAAAAGACCATCAGCATGCAATTAATTTGGCTCCATGGGTGCGCAATCATCAGAAACAAAAAGATTAATGTTACCAACACTATTTCACATACACACACACACACACACACACACTTATGCTTAAAAACTCACAGTAAATGAACGTGACTTCATTATATAAGCGCATACCACAGGAAAATGACAGGCAGAAGGTCAGTAGTACCAAGCGCTCTCTCCGGTTTATTCAGGCATTGTCGGGGCACAAATGAAATACAGTTGGAAAGAAGGTTACAACGTACACATCTTCTATGAAAGAAAGGTTGAAAGTGTAAAGATGAATTGTTCATGTAACATTAAAGGTATTTGTAAAATTCAAAGGGAGACCATTAATATAGACAAGAGTGGTAAAAAGGTTACCCTGGCAGAGATGAAAGGATGCATCACTGTCTTCATATTGTGGAAAGAATGGAGGAAGATAGGTTAGCAAAAATTAGCATAAAATTCCAAAGTGTAGGATAAAGAGAGGAGCGGGTGACCTAGAAAGAGATGAATTGATGGATCGCAAAAAAGAATTGGAAAGGAGGAGCCTCAATGTTCATACAGTATGAGAGAAGATTGGTGCGGTGTGAGTGTGAGGTCTGACACACTGCTAGTCAGCGTTCAATTGTGTGTATGAAGCTATTGGTTTTGTGGAAGCTTTCAGCAGCTAAAGTGGAAATATGGCAATGATCTTTTGACGTTCTTTTCCTTGGGAACCATCCCTTGCTTGACAAAGTCATTTAATAATTATATACATATATGTATGTGTGTGTGTGTGTGTGTGTACAAAGACACACAACATGAGCTGGCTAGCGCCTGGCAGTGGGCAACCGCAGACCGGCATTGTTTGAACCGTAATATCATCTTTGTTTTTCATCGTGGATGAAAAGCAAGAACATATTTGGAATGATCGTGAAAGGCTATATAAGAAGAGTGTTTTCTTTTTTTCTCCACAACTAATATTAAAGAAGTTACCGTGGCCGGATATCCGGCAGGATATTCGGATCAAAACAATACCCGGCTAAAACCATCCCCTATAAAATTTACATACATGGTCCGACTTTGGTTTCATTCGGTCCAGTAGTTTCGCCGTCTATAGCGAATATGCATACATACATACATAGATACATACATACATAGTCCGACTGTCGGCTTTATATATATATAAATAATATATAAATATATATAATATCTATATATATAATAATATATATATATATATATATATATATATATATATATATATATAGTATATATATATATATATATATATATATATATATACACATACACACATATATACACATATATATAAATATATATAAAATGAACATATATGTTACAATGCATAACCACAGCACCAGTAAACCAATATTTTTCTTCTATACCGATGGATAAAATAGAGCAGCGCGTGCTCGTCAAGAAGATGTCACACGAACACAAACAAAGTCGACTTCAATTTTGCCGCTCATATTAGCTAATTGGTGGAAAGTTTGGCAGCAAGGTTCTAAGAGATGCCAGATAACGTGCTCGTCAAATACCGCCTTAAAGAGCTCTTGTTAGAGGACACACCTGTCCCAAAGCTTCATGGGTGGCACTTGAACCCGTGGCACACTTGCGAATTTGATGTTATCAAATCCTGAAGGTTTAGGATCCAGATTAACTGGCAAAAAGATATCAAAAACTAACATTACTGTAAATGAAAAAAATAGCCGTAACAAAAGTCATATTTTATAAGTCCATATATACATATATAATTTTCCTTATTTATTAATTTCACTTCCAAGCTGCACAAATGCATATTATAACAGCTTTCTTGATATATTTTATAAGTCCATATATACATATATAATTTTCCTTAT
>NC_061101.1:57105382-57115382 GCF_015104395.2 Macrobrachium nipponense | reverse complement strand
ACAAAGCCATCCCAGTAGTGTTCTTTTACAGAAAACTAAAAGTCGAATGAAATATGGTAGGAAAAAAAAAAAAAAAAAAAAAAAAAAAAAAAAAAAAAACAATCTTACGTACCGGTACCCTCAAACATCCTTCTGCTGCAATACAAAAAATAATGGAAACGCGTGAATGAAATTCAGTAACCTTAACTAAAATCATTTGAAAGGAGCAAAGACCACCTACAGTATCAAACCCTGTCAATCTTCACAAGGAGTGGTATCTCATGCCTCTAGATTATGTGTTTTATGGTCTATACTTTGCATATTCCATGTGTATATGGCCTTGATCTGAAGTAAAATTTATCATTATTATTATTAATTATAGTGCGAAGAATTACGGCGTATCGTCACAGTCATCTTAAACTGATAAGGAAATTTATCTGGATACAAATAATTGATCTGATAAAACACTAGCTTAGCTTAGAGAAGACACCAGATGACTAAAAAGTCATTCCAGATGTTCATAAGAAAAAAAAAAGGCTTTAAAAATCTAACTATAATCAACACAATGTACTTCTGACATTGGTACCCAGCAGCAAGTTCAGAGGGGAAAATAGCCTTGTCCCGTTTATGTGATTATAACACATTGTTTCAGAACGACTCTTGCCTTGAGTAGGAGGAAACTTCACTATATGATGATCTTTTTATCTAATTAAGTATTAAAAATCTATGTAGACAACTAGATAAATAGCTATGAAATCTTTGGCATAAACTTTCGACAAGAAGTCACGATATAAGTTTTTTTTCTGATATTTCTGAACTCTTGGCTCTTCCAGTTTCTTCCTTCAGGTTGCCATATTTTAATTTTTTCCCATTTCTATCAATAAGTGGGAGGCAATTCTTTATCTCTACTTCGTTCATCCAATACCACAATGGTCTCGTGGCATATAAACATAAGACCTCGTAAACGCTGAGATCTCCTACTTATTTCATGGCCTGATCAGTGACAGAAAAGAGATAAAGTGCAGGACTCTTACATTTGACATTAGTCTGGTAAAACAAGGCGTAATCCGACCTCGAGCTTACTCGGGTAACTTGCTAAAATCTATGGCCAAATACAGTGATGTTTCACCAACGAAAATTAAAATAAATATGCTATATTTTATTAGAAATAATTGTTCTTGACGTTTAACATACCCATTATTTATTTTTTACATTTTCATTCAAATATATAAATCATACATATCCTATCCTAAAATTCCATAGGGCGTTCCTCCCACCCCAACAACAACAACAACAACAACAAAGTAGTTTGTGGGCTTACTCCCCAAGTGAGCGAAAAATACATAAACAAACGTAAAGGTCAGCATAATGGAGCATATTTAGCATAATAGAGTATAATGGAGTATATTTAGGTCTTAGCCATTGCAACCTTAGCTTCAGTCTACCTGTAATCTTAATTTTCAATATTAATTACATAAACGCTTTTTTTTTCTCCGTAGAAGGGTTGACTTCAATAGGTGCTTCCTTTGCAGTTTCTGGTTCTGCATGTATGTATGTGTATGTGTGTATGAATGTCTATGTATTTATATATATATATATATGTATATATAGTAGTATATATATATATATATATATATATATATATATATATATATATATATATATATATATATATATAGATAGATAGATAGATAGATAGATAGATAGATAGATAGATAGATACAGATATATAAATAAACTTGTAACTACGAGTTTTAACTGTCAAAAGGAGTCTAGGTAAATCCCACCAATGACAAAGAATTCAGTTGGCAACCGATAATTCGATTTATAAAGCTTTTCTTCTAGTCCACCCATTTACAAAAACTCAAGATTAAGCACAAACTCCCACAAACGACAACCTATGGCAGGTCAGCAAAATTGAGTCGAATTCTCAAAATAACAAAAGATGAACTTGCTCATAACTGCTGTGATTATCTCGGAGAGATGGCGCACTGAGAGATTCAGTTTAGACGCGTCGGCAAAGATTGGAGATACTTGGCGAGAACCACACATGAAGAATTTGTAGATGAACATAAAAACACTGGCAATCACCCAAAACAGACAGCCTCTTGGGCCGCAATATTGCTTCTCTAATGCCCCAAGATAAACACAGACAGGCGGTCTGAGATGTCAATCGATTTAAAAAAAAACAGTTTAAAAAGAATTGTAACTTATCATATTACCTTATATACACCTCGACATTTTCGCTTATTAGGGGAGTAAGCCAATAAAGTGCTTTGCTGTTGTTGTTGTAGGGGATCAGAAAGCCCTATTAGAAAAGCCAAAAAAAGTTGTGAAAAAAAAAAAAATTCCCGTTGAGTTAGATACACGAATTTTAGGATAGGAAATTTATGATCTATTTATTAGAATGAAAATATAAAAAAATAAATAAAGTGCATGTTAAACAGCACAGAACAATTAACATCTCTGATAAAATATAGCGTATTCATTTTAACTAATGAAAGAACGCGGTATTTGACCGTAGATTTTAGCGTACGCCTCGAGTCAGCTGGAGGTCGGATCACGCCTCGTCTAAAGAAACTGTAATTAGGACAATCAGGATGGCAAGTCTTCTAAGATATTGGATTCTCTTGAACAGACAACATCCAAAGCATCAGTCAAATATATAATCCATTTAAAAAGATCGTCACCGCTACGAATAATCTCCATTAACACTGAACGACTAAAATCTCCTTAACCCCAAATACTTGTACCCAAAACGTATCTTATTCTTGAACCTTAGTAAACAGCTATTTTTGCAGCTTCTTTCATTTTATCTTTTTACCTCTGCTGATTAATACCGCCCATTGCAACTTCAGTCATGTAAACAACAGCTACTTCTCTAGTTTCTTGTTCACCTGTCTATAATAATTCACCGTTTTCAAACACACTGCTATAATCATAACGGCAATCAACGAACAGGTTTTTATTTTCATTACGGCAATAACTTTTCTCTAAAAACTGCGCATTATTCTTTTGGCAGCAAAAGTAAATATAATCACATAAACACTAGTGCATATTCTTTGCACTTTCCTGTAAAAATAAAATATATAGTGTTTTACTAGCTGTTTGAAATCCTATCTACTAAATATTACAAAATACTCTATCTACATCGCATTAAGCAATATTTTTAAAACTAGAGCAAAAGATTTAATGATTACGCGTCACTACACTGAAGTACATCTGCTGAAAAAAAAAATTAAATAAGTAAAAACACTTTCGTGTGGGCACGTTTTTCGTGCCTTCTGTTCGTAAAAAGTATGCCTATTCACCAGGGGAAGGATTCCTCATGTTTGTACATTTCATAACTGGCTCAAAAATACCGCATAGCCTATTTCATAGCAGTTTTATTCCGTAGTCCTAAAAACCATAGACCTGAATCTAGGAAGATATACTGCAAAGAAAAAAAATGACCTTTATTAAAGATATCAGTATTATACTTGCACTTCAAATCCCATGTGAAAGAATAACGTGCAAGCACTGAAAGAAAAGAGACATAAATCGTGTTTAAGACATGACTATTTAGAGAGAGAGAGAGAGAGAGAGAGAGAGAGAGAGAGAGAGAGAGAGAGAGAGGCCAGCAAACTTCTTAATGCATCCAAATCTCAAATCAGGACGTCTTCTCCCATGAATTCACATCATCTTGTCTCGTTAAGTCTGTGCCTCTTGTGGATTTGCGTGAATTCAAAGCACGGCTAACTTTGGGACGTTCGATTTGCTTTTGGGGATTTTGATAGCGCCATTGCGATGCTGGGAAGAGACTGAAGTCTGCTTGTTCTTGTTGTTGTTGCTGGCAACTCATTCACTTATTTTCTTGGATTTTTATTATTCTGTTTCAGTATGTGAAACGTTGCCTTAAGTTTACACGCAGTTTTATACATTTGATGCGTAAATTGAAATAAATGTGACATTTACAATAATCTACCTCCTTTATTTGAGGTTTACAAAGAATATAGCAATTGTTGTTTTTACTTTGGTAATTTGGTGAAATATTCCGGTTTCCACTTAATGACTTATCCTAGGAGCGGCTCTTTTTTTTTCATATGAATTTACATCCGATCCGTGGTAGAATTTGCAAATAGATTAGTTTCCAAGTTTGTCTCACACACACACACACACACACACACGTATACGTATGTACACCTACAGCTGAGGACTTTTTTCTAAATCAGCTCTGCTTCAGTGATGGTGAAACACAGCCAGAGTTGTTTTATTTTATTTATTATCAATTAATACGCGACGTTATTTACTTACAATAATGAAATCCAGACACTGTGCTGGCAGCAGTAATTAAAATAATGATTTTTTCTTGGCTTTGGTGTATATTCAGTCGAAAACAATTAAAAAAGGAAAGTTTAGGAGTTATGATGGAACAAATGAGCGTAACGTTTATGGCTTACTTCTATTGTATTGCTTACTTCGCATCAAAGCATCCATTCTTATTATTATTATATATAAAGGTCTTGGATATTTAACTATCGCTTTCCTTTTAGTTAATTTGAGTTTCTTCAGCGCCCAATTTCATCTCTTTTAGTCGTCGATTATAAATCATTGTCTGTCAAAACTCGAGAGCATCCAACTCGGGGCTGTCACGAAAAGTCGCTTCTGATGGATGCTGTCGTGTTAACACGATCAGAGTTTTGCAGCTTTCGCGAGTGGTTCCTTTGATAGTGTCACTGGTCCTTTACATATACTAAGCCAAGCAGCCTTTGGGGAAGTTTAAACACTGACAATGTCACTGGTCCTTTCAAAATAAGTCAAGCAGTCTTTGGGGATGTTTAAATACTGACAATGTCGCTGGTCCTTTGCATGTAAATCGAGTAGCCTTTGGAGATGTTTAAATATTGACAATGTCACTAGCCCTTTGCATGTAATTCAAGTAGCCTTTGGAGATGTTTAAATATTAACAATGTCACTGGTCATTTGCATATAAGCCAAGCAGCCATTGGGGATGTTTAAATATTGACAATGACACTGGTCCTTTGCATGTAATTCAAGCAGACTTTGGGGATGTTTAAATACTGACAATGTCACTGGTCCTTTGCATGTAATTCAAGCAGACTTTGGGGATGTTTAAATACTGACAATGTCACTGGTCCTTTGCATGTCATTCAAGCAGCCTTTGGAGGCTGCTTGACGAAGTTTAAATATTGACTATGTCACTGGTCATTTGCATGGAATTCAAGCAGCCTTTGGGGATGTTTAAACATTGACAATGACACTGGTCCTTTGCATAGAATTCCAGCAGCCTTTGGAGATGCTCATAAATATTGACAGTCACTGGTCCTTTGCATGTAATTCAAGCAGACTTTAGAGATGTCTAAATATTGAACACTGGACACTGGTCTTTTGCATGCGATATTCCAGCAGCCTTGGAGATGTTAAAATATGACAATGACCACTGGATCCTTTGCAGGAATTCAGCAGCCTTTGGAGATGTCTAAATATTGGACAATGACACTGGTCCTTTGCATGGAAATTCCAGCAGCCTTTGGAGATTTGTCTAATATTGGACAATGACACGGTCCTTTGCATGGAATTCCAGCAGCCTCTGGAGATGTCTAAATATTGACAATGTCACTGGTCCTTTGCATGGAATTCCAGCAGCCTCTGGAGATGTCTAAATATTGACAATGTCACTGGTTCCTTGACATTGGAATTCAAGCAGCCTTGGAGATGTCTAAATATGACAATGACACTGGTCCTTCGCATGGGAATTCAAGCAGACCCTTGGGATTGTTCTTAAAATACTGACATGCACTGGTCCTTGCATGGAATTTCCAGCAGCCTTTGGAGAGCCTAAATTATTGACAATGTCACTGGTCCTTTGCATGGAATTCAAGCAGCCTTTGGGGATGTTTGTACATTGGTAATTTCTTTATAAAAATAAAATTATAAAATGGAAACAAGGATATTTTAGCAAGTTACCTAAGTAAAAACAATAATTTCGCTCTAGTTATTTTGTTACAAACCTCAAATAATAGAGGAGGAAGATTACTGAAATTGTCACGTGTTTTCTAATTTAGGCATCAAATGTACAAAATTACATGTCAACTTCAGGCAACGATTTACACACACTGAAAACAAAATATAAATAACAAACCAAGAAGATAAGTGAATGAATCGCCCAGCAACAACAACAAGAACAAGCAGACTTCAGTCTCTTCCCAGCATCGCAATGGCGCTATCAAAATCACCAAAAGCAAATCGAACGTCCCAAAGTTAGCCGTGCTTTGAATTCACGCAAATCCACAAGAGGCACAGACTTAACGAGACAAGATGATGCGAATTCATGGGAGAAGACGTCCTGATTTGAGATTTGCATGTATTAAGAAGTTTGCTGGCCTCTCTCTCTCTCTCTCTCTCTCTCTCTCTCTCTCTCTCTCTCTCTCTCTCTCTCTCTCTCTCTCTCCAGGCATGCAGAGCCACCACTAAAAAATGTCAAGGCTCAACTCCAAAATGCCTTTTCAATTTAATGAATAAGAATGCTTGGATGTAATCTTGACAAAACTTGTCGCATTTTGTTTTTAATAATTAATTTTCATGAATACCCTTTTTTTTTAATTGGGTCAAAGACGCCACAGATATTCTGGACTGCACAATGTTGTTGACTGGTCGGGTATTTCCATGATGATAACAAACGCGTCCATTTGAATCCCCAATGATTGCTCTAACCTATTTGGATCTAAATATAATTAACTATTGATAGAAAAAAAAATCATGTTGTGTGATGACAGATCTCCCGCTGGGGTTTTATTCACTACTATATTTATGCAGTTTATGCCCCGTAGGGCAGTGGCGCCATCAGTGCACCTCACGTGGTACACTTTAGGCATTGCGCAAGGGTCTTTGCAGCGTCCCTCCGTTCCCTCGCTGCAATTCTTTCATTCCTTTCCTTACTGTACCTCCGTTATTAGTCCCTTTCTTCAATCTGACTTTCCATCCTCTTTAACAATTGTTTTTCATAGTGCAACTGCGAGATTATCTTCCTGTTACACCTTTCAAACCCTCTTACCGTCAATTTCCCTTTCAGCGCTAAATGACCTAGGAGGTCTCAGCACTTGGCCTTTGGCCTATATTCTTTATTAAATTCCATGCAATTTATAGAATCATAAAGCTACTTTTTTTTCTTAAATACATCTGAATGACCGTCAAGCACTCTGGTCAGGATATAAAAGCCATTTTTTTCTGTTGAAAGCCCCATGGGACGGAAGCTTAAAAGCCCTTCCGTACCCATACGATTGACCCGCCTACACATTTCGTCAGAATCCGGACACATCTTTGCAAATAGCCGCAAACAAACCCACAAACGAACCAGAGGGTGTAAACATAACTTTGCGAAGGTAAATAGCCGATCTCCTGAAGTGATGCCAATTATTCAGCTTCATGAATAATTGTGATGCGTGGGCCCTCGGTCCTTGCAAACTCTCTCTGGAGAGGCAACTTCTTCCTCGCGAATTTACATCTTGCCATTTTTCTCGAAACGGCATTTCGTTCCATTATCTCCCACCCTCTTACTAACCTGAGACAAATGCCAACCAGCCTCAACGTGGATTATTGTACACCAATCCTAAGCCCTTAAATGTTTTTTTTTTTTTTCTACCTCACCCGAAGGACTGCCAAGTACGCACTCCACATTGGTACCTTGATCACATTCATCCAAAATCAAGTATCTTAACCTGCTCAACGATTCAACCAACTCTCAAGAATTGAAGCCAAACATACTTGTGTTTAGAGACGGCATATATGAATTACAGGCATTATTGGTAGTATATCTTAATGCCTCATTATATAAAATCATACACAGGGAGAGTCTAGCGAAATCAATTTCGCGATGAATTCAAGAGTAATGAACACAGTGATAAGAAAGAAAATTCGGGTGTGAGTCGGGGCCATACGTCAACTGACTTGACGCCCATGTATCTGCGCCCAGCCGCGCATGACTAATCTCCTGAAGGCGGAAGAGAAGAAGAATACTGCAATTACTATGAAGTCGCTCTTGCGTTTGGGAGAAACGTCAGGAGCTAAAAACTTTGAAAAAATATTAGTGGTTTTAAAAATGGCTGTTATTTCAGTCCTTGAATATTGATGTTAACTCACAAAATATTTCTTCGACTAGAATCCTTCATATCTCTCTCTCTCTCTCTCTCTCTCTCTCTCTCTCTCTCTCTCTCTGTCTCTCTGTCTCTCTGTCTGTCTGTCTGTGTCTCTCTCTCTCTCTCTCATCACATCCCATCGGCACAAGTGTTAATTATAACTTACCCTAAACTTGCACATAGCTCCGATATTTTTCCCCAAACTTTCCATCCATTTACCGTAAAGCCTCGTCGCTAAAATAATTCCTCTATGCATATTTGATAAGTAAACGTAATTACAAAACTGTATAGCCTGCCTTTTTATTTTGTGTTTTAATGAATCCCTCAAAAAGTTTTTCAATCTAATTTAGTCATCTGCGACACGTTCCGTCTATACATTTATGAATACATGAATCTGAGATGGACGGCGGTGGCCATTTGCTAATAAAAGCCCATATTCCGTGTATGTTGATTAATAGGTGATACGTAGAAAGGCTTTCTTTGCTCTTTTTCCTTACAAAACATGAATAAACAAGGCGTGATCCGACCTCCAGCTTACTCGTGGCGCGTGCTAAAATTTGCGATCAAATAGAGCGCTGTTTCACGAAAGAAAATTAAAATAAATACGCTAAAATTTTATTAGAAAACATTTTCTGTGCTGTTTAACATGCATATTATTTACTTTTTACATTTTCATTCCAATAAATATATTATAAATAGCCTATCCTGATATTCTTATATATCGAACTCAACGCGAAACACCTTTTTCAGACACTTAGATTTTTCCATTGGGCTTTCCTACACCACCAACAAGAACAACAACAGCAAGAACAACATCAACAACAGCAGCAACAACAACAACATAGTAGTTTGTAGGCTTACTCCCCGAGCAAGCAAAAACTGAGCTGATGAATTCGCCTGCACTTTGTAATATTGCCAACCACTGGTATTCTTGGTACGTGAAATTATTACAATAATATAGTACCCCTACGAATTGCTTCTAAGTGCATTCTTATTCCATAGTGAACCGGCAAGGCAAAAACGCTCACAATCCTGAGCTAAGAATAATGATAATCACTGTGACCATTAAGGTAAAACAAACACTGCCTCGATAATTACTTGAACATTTTCAGAATTAGATAGTCATCATCACGACCTTTACGCCTCCACCAAAACTGGGCAGGTCGCGCCAGACCCTGATGACAAAAGCTTCATCAGGACAACACCTAAATCAAGTTTGCTAGTCGCATTAGGGCACACAATCTTCTGGCATCTAGTGCCCACTTATTTTTCTCCCCGTTCTTTGCCCTTTTTTTCTTTCTTTTTCCATTCAGACATTTGCAAAATACGAATAGCAAGATTTCGGCCCAAGAGCCTTCATTTACAAACTGCTATAATGATTTCAATAATACTACTTTATATAGGTTTTGTTAAACTAAGGTTAATTACGATTACGTGAAACCCGAGACCACTAATATCCCTGGTGTAATATAGCTTCCTAAGCAACACTGATATTTCGTTACCTGCAATGAAAACCTTATGTTCATTATGACTTGACAAAATACGAAATGGAAATGCTTCAATAAAGTTGCGCACTTCATCGTGACCGACTGTGACACTCATTTCATAGGTGAGCTTATTCTCTGCCTTTTCATCCATAAAATCCTCAAATACCATTTACTTATCTATTTCCTTTACTTCAGTTGCAAATGTTGGTACCCGGAAACCAGAGAAAAGAAGTTATACCTTCGGAAATAAAAAAAAAAGAGAAAAAAAAATTTCAATGAACCGAAAATATAAAAACCTGCGATAACAAACAGACGTAACCATACAAGAATAATATGACATTAATGGGCCAAAAATAATAATAGAGAAACACAAGGCGTGATCCGACCTCCAGCCTACTC
>NC_061101.1:57072882-57100382 GCF_015104395.2 Macrobrachium nipponense | reverse complement strand
CTTGATATTTTCACCAAAATAACGTTGTAGTTTTCTGTAAAAGAAAACTATCTGTCCGTCCGCCCTCAGACCTTAAAAACTACTGAGGCTAGAGGGCTGCCAATTGGCATGTTGATCATCCACCCTCCAACCATCGAACATACCAAATTGCAGCCCTCTAGCCTCAATAGTCTTTATTTCATCTAAGCTAAATGTTAGCCATGATCGTGCGTCTGGCACCGCTACAGTGCCAAAAACAGGCCACCATCGGGTCGTGGCTGAGAGTCTCATACAGCATTATACGCTGTACAGAAAACTCGATTGCGCCGAAGAACATGCGGCACATTTTTCTTATCTGTTTCTATGATTTCGAACAACTCCTCAGTGATTCCATCCTTACTCCTTTGATTCTAAAAGTAATTATTTCACTTTTTCTCTGTGTATCCTTTCTTCAAAGACAGAAATTTCAATGAGCATACGAATAAAGTGAGTGGGTTGGACCAAGTCTACTTCTAATGAGTTCGTATTCCTCGCTAGTACTCGCTGCGGTCCGGCCTAAAGATTAAATTCTGGCTTCAGTCTTGACAGAAAAGCATTGGAAGCTCTCATAATAAGGTGATCAGTCAAAAGAATATGTAAATAACAAGAAAAGCTCGCATCTATGACCAGCGTTTCTTCGTTGTGGCCATAGGTCTTCGTATTGGATCGAAAATTAAAATGAAAGAAAGCATTTTATTTGGGGCTTTTGTCTTTTTATCTAATTGAAAAGGTTTCCTTTTTATGAATTTGAATCATTGCGGTTTGAAAGTTCAAGTGCACTGACCTGAGGTAAAAATGACCCCTTCTTCCTGACACCCCCCCCCCGTTCTACGTGTACTTTTCTCCTCAAGAGTTAATTCCAGTCACAAATTCTGGCACAAATTTCTTTTTTTGGGGAGGAAAATATAATAGCTATCTGGTAAGACTGGCATCCTCTTTGGAATTGCTCTATCAGCTCTGTTTAGTCAGGGTCATCGCTTTTAGCTCTCTCATTTTCATAATGGCTCAGTTTCAGCGGGGGAAGGAAAAAAAAACTTCCCCTGGGGACGGTGCCTTATTATGCCACGGGACAAAAAAAAAAATTCACGTTTGTTGACAAACCATTTACTTTTAAAGCTGCCCCTGAACGCAGGGGAGCTCTGAAGCGGCAGTTTGTTTTAGTACGCTCTGAAAGTGACCGTAAATAATTGCTAAATATACGCGCACCCCGACAGAGGCGACCTACCTTAAAAAAAAAAATAAAAAAAAAAAAAAAACTGCCGTTTGCGATGATTATAAGTTTTACTCCTTAAGAAATAATACACCAGTATGTTCCCCTGTATGTTTAAGATATTTGATTTCAACACGCAATATGAAGTTTTACTATCACTGGATCTCTCATTGCAAAGTTATCCCAACATGCATCATTTCCTTCGCAGTTTTAATTCATCTAGAGTGTCTAGAACTTGGAAATTTAAAATGATCTTTTTGTGCTCATAAGGACACTGAAGCTTAATTGCCGACCAAGATTCCTTCAAATACGAACCATCAAGTATTTTCTTTGTGTTTCTTGAATCGATGCAACTTGATCTTTTATGCCTTTAAGCAAGATTTGAAAAAGATTTTGTCTTACTTCTCTCAACCTTTGCAATCTCTGTTTTTGCAATGTAAACGTCATTTATTACACGGTTCCCTAATCTACTCTTAATTCCTTAAATGGAATCCCAATCTGAGTTTCAGATTACAGAACTGTTCAAGTTTCCTGCTGCTGAATATTACGAAAATTAATTGTTTAAATGTAGCCTCTGGCATCACCTAAATCTCAACTAATTAACAATAACAAGGCGTTATCCGGCCTCCAGCTTACTCGAGGCGCGTGCTAATATCTACGGTCAAATAACGCATTGTTTCACCAACGGAAATTTAAATAAATACGCTATATTTTATTAGAAATAATTGCTATGTACTTTTTTGCATGTACATTATTTATTTTTTACACTTTCATCCTAATAAATAAATCATAAATATCCTATCCTAAAATTCCTTTATCTTGACCTCTAACGTAAAACACCTTTTTCAGACCTTTTTAGGCTTTTCCATAGGACTTTCCTACCACCCAACACGAACAACAGTAACAACTAGTTTGTAGGTTTACTCCCAGAATATGTGAAAAAGGACAGAATTCTGCCCCCGGTCATGTGATGTGCCATGTAAATTCAATTGTTATAGTTTTATTCATCCATGGGGTATTGTTCAGTTATGCAACAAAGCTGCCCTTACATATATGAAGGTTTTATCAGCGGAATACTTCATGCCTGTGGCATTTCCCTTTATTGTGTTTCACTTCGTCGCTGACACAGTTTTATTTGGCTGTATATTAACGTAGAACAAGAGGAAACATATCTATTTATTGCTTTTAGTCAATGAGACAAATGAACATTTACCTGAAACATTAAACGCAAACAATTATTGAAATAATTTAGTAAATGCTCTCATTTCGCAGGCAATTTATTATGTAGTTCTAGGGAAATGGAATATTAAAATGTCGTTGTTACATCAGCAATTTTAACTTTTCCCAAATAATACACAGTTCGAAGCGTTTCTTTATTTATTGTTTCAGTGTGACGGCTGTCCACATATAATAAAGATCATCGTGGGTCTCAGGTTAAGACAAGTGCAATTTAAATTTTGTTTTAAATAAAAGCAAACTACTATCAAGGCTGAGGCAATCAAACCTGCCAACATTTCTTATGACCCAAGCCTGCCAAAAGAACGTAAACAAAGACGACACAAAGCCTAATAACTATGCGAAAGAATGAAATAACAGCTGATTACATATTTTTCAAATTATACGTGAGATTCCTTCCCACTCTTTTCTACGTAGTTTACGATCTGAAGCATCTAATTGCGATAAATAAACTTTCAAAACAAGTCTTTTAAAGAAGCCAGCACGTCTGTCATTACAAACCCATTTTGTGTACAATTTAAAAATTTTCTGCGTGGTTGTACTTGATAGACCATTTTCCCCACGGAAAAATATAGTTCGATTAAAATGAATGCTTTCCCCGGAGGGCCAACTATTTGTTTATTCTCTCTCATATCAACATAGGGCAGATAAATGCTCTTTTTCAGTCTCCCCTCTTTATTTCCATAACTCGCATTTTATGATGTAATTCTCTCTCTCTCTCTCTCTCTCTCTCTCTTAACATGCATTAAAACGACTCCAGATCCTTAGAAATATCAAATCGTTTACCTTACCCTTTATCTCATCTTTGGCTTGAATTTTAAAAGCACATCATCTTTATCATACTATGAAATTTCAACGCAAGAAAGTCTTTTCTCTCTTAGCTATAACCAAAGTTCTTTAAATATACTCTGACTCGAGTATATTTAGAGGATCTTGGTTATATAACGGTTAGGAAACACCGATGACGCGAAGAAACTTGGGTTGCGAATCATTACAACACTGAATGATCAAACGGCGTCCTACGAGACTAGTTAACTAAGACCCCATCCCATTACGGAGTGTTGCACTAGCCCAATAAATAGGATGTGAAGTGCCCCTATAATGTATTCAAATGAGGACTGAATTAGCGATCCTCTCATGGAACTCTCTCACGGAGTCCCCGTGGGATAGTAGATGCACTGCAGGCGTTACTGAAGGTTGTCTGCAACATCCCCCCCACCCCCTCCCCGGGGCTGCATCCACTTTCCAGTCTTTCGCTTTACACTTCCTTTCTTCCATCTTGCTGTCCAACCGCTCGAGCTACATCTCTTCACTGGCCTAAGCACAGGATATGGCTTTAACGCCTAAATTTCATGATTCATCAATCAGATATCCCACGGAGAAGCAAGGGAAATTCAAAATCTCTTAAGGCAGTGGTTTCCAACCTTGTTTAATTCCCGCCCCCCTTCATTGAATGGCACATTCTCTGCGCACCCCCCTTCCCCTTCCTTAAATACTGTAATTTACTGGCATAGTCGGCACATGTCAATAATTCATAATACTATATATATATATATATATATATATATATATATATATATATATATATATATATATATAAAAATTAATTCCTTAATATAGAATTTGAAATAGTTTCATATTTAGACAACTAAATTTCGTATTTAAATCTGAAATATTTTCTCAGTATTTTGAAATTCTCAATTCCATTATAATTAATAGTTTTCAGATATAATTATCCCCTTCATCAAGCATTGGCGGCCCACCGCCCCCTGGTAGCCCTACGAGCCCCCCCCCCCACAGGGGGGCGCGCCCCACAGGTTGGAAATCACTGCCTTAAGGGAAATGAAGACTCAAGTTTCACTGCAGTGAAAAGATTTCCCAGCGGAAACAAGAAGAGTAGAGTAGCACTGATGAACTGGAGTCCCTACTTGGAAGTGAAGTGTCGTTGCGCTAATCAGGTACTGAAGACCAACTGCACACTCAGTCTGTTGCCATATTTCCCCGTATATATGTTTCAATGAGACTGCGACGCCAGGGATTTGACGAAATCCCTGAAATTTTCAGAGAATTCGTGAAATCACCAATTCACTTTGGGACATTTGAACCATGAGAGCCAGTACTAAACACGGTGAAACAGTGGTACATCTACACTATTTCGCCGTCTTTAGTACTGGCCCCTCGGGATCAAATGTCCCGAAGTGAATTGGTGATTTCACAATCTGACTGTAACATATTATATCCTTCTCTTCAAATGCACGTGAAAAACTCTTTCGGTCTCAGACGATGTTTCCCAGAGTGCTCACATGCAAGTCTATTTGCTTCTTTCCTGTGATAATTACTCATAGGTTATGGCTATATGATTATTAGATAAAAACTGGATATCAACAGTAACCCATCATTATCCAGGAGAAACCTCTGTCTCCAATAGTTATGAGCATTAGCAACACTTTAAATCCTTTATAAAAACTGAAACGAAGGGCAATCGTCAATTTTCATTCACAGAACGACGTAATACCAGCCAGGACACTGCATCCCATATTTACTCAGGGGAGATGTCTTCCACTCAAGTTACTCCACAGTCTTTTTTTTCTTTTCTTTTTTTAATCATTTTCAAGTTTCGAATAAATAAAGACTAAATTGCTTGTGACGACGGATCTCTCTCTCTCTCTCTCTCTCTCTCTCTCCTCTCTCTCTCTCTCATAATAAAAATTAAAAAAATAAATGTGTGTATATACATACATAGATACATGTATATACATGCGTATTTATATATGTATGTACGCATCTAACTAATAATATCGCTTTACAGGTGCACTTTTCATGGCTGCTGCTTTGTAAGCACTAAAAAGTCAGGTGAAAACATGGGGTCATTCCCATCAGTTCCGTGACCTGAGCCTCCCTATCGCCTGCTGGGCCTTAGTACCTCTATCGACTACTTCGAAACCGTCCCCAAGGCGTCACTCTACGAAAAGTGCGTTGCGACAGGTGTGACTAGCGTATTGTGCGTAGGGGATTTGACGTGCTGCTCACCAACCGTCTTTGAAGGTGTAAGAGGCACCTAACCTTGTGGAAGTTTTACTGTATAATGAGTTCATCCTCGATATATATAATATATACATATATTATATATATATAATATAGTATATATATATATATAGATATATATACCATATATATATATATATATATTTATATATATAACGAGGATGAAATCATATATATATATATATATATAGCGATATCTATATATATGATATATAGACGAATAGATATATATATATATATATAGATACATAGATACATATATAACATATATGTGTGTGTGTGTGTGTCTCTGTGTCTGTGTCAGGGAGGGAGGGGAAATTCGGCAAATAATAGGACAAACAGCTGGACCACATAAACATCATTAATCCGTTTGGATTTCCGGCAGTCTTTACGCGTCAAAGTACATCAGTCAACACGCGAACACTACCGGAATACTATTTGTTTATTATTATTTCTCTTTATGGGCAATATATATATATATATATTTAAAAAAAGGCGTGATCCGAACTCCACCATACTCGAGGCGCGTGATAAAATCTACAGTCCAATAGGGCGTTGTTTCACCAACGAAAAGGAAAATATAAAGAGTTCTGTACTGTTTAACATGCACATTATTTACTTTTTACATTTTTATTCTAATAAAAAAAATCATAAATATCCTATCCTAAAATTCCTGTATCTTTAATCCAACGCGAAACACCTTTTTCAGATATTTTTAGGCTTTTTTTCATAGGGCTTTTCTGCCCCTACCACAACCAACAACAATAGTATATTGTAGGCTTACTCCCAGAATAAGGGAAAATCCGGTGCAGCCTCCTTCTAATGTCGACCTGATAATTCAATTCGTCGCCTTTTTCCGTCAATGATCCCAGAGTGGAAAGTGAACGACGCGAAGTTATCAAGTCTACTGAATTTCTTAGTGAAACCTCTTTTTGGCAGAACTAGCCAACCAACGGAGGGCTTCATTCTCATCTCCAAAGTACGAAAATTCAGAGAGGGAGAGAGAGAGAGAGAGAAGGAGGGATTCCAAAGGGGGAGAGGGGGGGGGGGGAGGGGAGAAAAGGGGGGGGGAGGGGGGGGGAGGGGAGGGGGAGAGGGGGGGAGGGAGGCGAGAGAGAGAGAGAGAGAGGGGGGGGGGGGGGAGAGAAGGGGGAAGACAAGGGGAGCGTCTGCCTGCCTGGTAAGGGAGTTACAGATGGCAGCGCACACATGCCACCATTAAAAGGTACGAGGATTTACAGCACCAGGTCTTTTGTCGCTAATAGTCCAGTGCCATCAGCTATAATTTCCCTAATGGCCAATTTACCAGTCGGTAATTACCAGCATTCCCAGAGAGGTATTTCATGGAAGAAATTTCAATTTCGGATTTCTCTCTCTCTAATTAATTCTAAGCTCCCAAGCCCATCGCTAAATCACAGAGCGCACATTCCTCAACTTAATAAAAAAAAATCTAATAAAGGATAAAAATGAGAATTGCTTCAAAGGTTCATATAAAGTAAGTTCCATCAAATATCTGTCTTATATCAACTGGATGTTTCCTCGTCGAATAAATGCCCTTGTTCTGCTTATAAAAAATAAATGGATAAAAATAAAAGTTCCCGAGACAATCTCTTTCATAATTTCATTAACAGAGTCATGACGACAGCAGAGTCTCGGTACAGTTAAGCATTACGGCTCTATTTCCTTTGGGGTTCAGCATTATTCCCATTTCTTGTCGCAAATCAGAAAAGATTGAATCTATTCTCATTAGACCTGTCAGTCAGGCGCAGTGGCGGATTTGAAAGGGAAAGGGGGTTGGGGAGGCGCATGATCCCGTACCCCCAACCCCCATGGATATGAATCATAGAACATTGTTCTCTCTCAATCAATCATTATTAGTAGCAAAAATTTGCTTAGTGATTATTTCAACAACAACAACTGTACAACAACAAAAACAGCAACAACCGCTGTGTTTACATTTGTGCATACATATATAAATATCGATATGTATGTTATTGATATATATGTACCATATTTGTGAACTTGTTACATATATGTATGATAATCCTAAATGCCGCCCATCCCCTTGAATGGAAGATTTCTTGATCCACCGCTGATCAGTGGGACAGTCTAATATAGGTAACATTCATGTTTCTTGCTTTCTTCCTTCGCTTAATTATTCTTTCGAAACTTAGCGAGACTCACCTCTCAGCAATAAAATGTCTCGTTGATGAAAAGAGATATTTTAAGCAAACTGTGTAATTTCGGAGTGAATGAACACCGCGACGTCAGATCACAATATAAAGTGGGTCCGTCTATTAATAATTTTTTCAAGCTCCAAAAGATAGAATTAAATCTTAGGGCTCATGCACATTCGTTTTCTTTTATCAGGGAGTAATTTAGACACCATAAGAACCAAGCAGAAAATGCACCGAAGCGTCTTTGGCACAATCGATTTCTCTGCGCAGCGTATGATGCTGCATGAAGCTCTTAGCCACGGCCAATGAAACTCTCAGCCGTAGCCCATGAAAACTTTCAGCCGCGCCCCGGTGCTGTCCTGTGTTTTTTGGCACCCACACGCACAATCATGGCTAAATTTAACTTCGAATTAAATAAAAATCACTGAGGCTAGAGGGCTGCAATTTTGGAAGTTTGAAGACTGGAGGGTGGATGATGGACATATCAATTTTCAGCCCTCTAGCATCAGTGGTTTTTAAGATCTGAGGCTGGAGGGCTGCAAATTGGTATGTTGATCATCCACCTCCACAACGTTAAAGGAGAGGCCACCACCGGGCTGTTGTTAAAGTTTCAAGGGCTGTAGCTCACCCAGCATTATACGGAAACCACAGAAAGATTATACGCTGTACAGAAAACTCGATCACGCCGAAGCATTTTTTACTTGTTTATTTTTGTCAACGAACAAGCAATGTGAAACTAAATACTACAATGAACAGAAATGAATGAAAAATACTAATGAGCAAACAGAAGCAGTACAGAAATAACTTCCACTTGACAAACATACCGGCCTTAAAAAAAAAAAAAAAATTGTGGGCTCCACACACACACACACACACACACGCCTCTCTGTCTCTCCCTCTCCCCTTTCCATCGGGAGATATTCATTTGAATTCTCCTTTCCTATCAGTATATTTGGACTTTCCTCTCGCCTCTTCTTCCATCTCTTCTGCTCCGTCTCGATTCTCTCCAGCGCCGCTGAGGACTCTCGTGGTTTTCAAAAGGGCCCAGAATCCTTGGAGCAGACCCCACCACTTTGTCAATCATCTCCCGAGGCTCTCGCTTCTCGTTCCTTCCCTCGACCCTCTCGCGACCGACGATCAATTCCTCAGCTATTTCTATATTTCTCTCTTCTTTTCCCGCTTTTAACTTTACGCAAACCTTCCCTGTCACATTGGTGCGTCTTGCGCCGATCCATATTTATTTCAATCGACTTTTTGTCAGGTCAGATTCGTATTATTTCTTGTTTCTCTTGATCGTCCTACTTTCCTTGTCCATTATCTCTCAACTCCTTCTGTCAAGTAAATGTTTCTCCCTTCAAAGTGCACTGTACAATTTAACCTATCTATTATGCGTTAGTCAAAACTATTATCCATTTTTTTTATCATCATGAAATTCTTACAGAACTGAACAGTTTCGCATTTGTTTGGCTAACAACGTCTATCAATGCATCCATTGTTATGAAAGATTTCACAGAAATCCTAAAACATCTTTTTTAGCGATTTTCTTTAACAACGCGTCTTTAAGATTCCATTGTTGCCTACCCTAATTAAATGGTGCTCTTAAAAATAATCACTCTCTCTCTCTCTCTCTCTCTCTCTCTCTCTCTCTTCTCGTCATTAACACTGGCCTGCTGGTAAGCCTAAGATCTTTGCAATATGCAAAGTGAGTTCCCGGTTGTGCTCAAGACAAAATAATTAAATAAGCATTTGAATGAATGAATAAACGGTAAACGCACGATAATGCTTAATGTCACCGAGAATAAATACATACACACAATCATTATATATAACTATATATATATATATATATATATATATATATATATATATATATAAAATATATATATATTAGGCAGAGATTACGATCTTCCACACCTACGCTATCTACGGCGTGTTTCACAAAACCCTCCTCTCACTCTCCTTAATAAGACTTCACGCGACATCCCCTTTCTGGCCAGACTTCATCGGCAGAATTCCCTTGAGGGAGAGAGCCGTGTGTTCCTCCGCGTAATTCCCGTAGCTTTCGATAGGCGAGTTACAGTGGTGAAAATAAGTCAAGTATATTCTAGTTGAACCAGACCACTGAGCTGACCAACAGCTCTCCTAGGGTTAGTCCGAAGGATTAGATATTTCTAAGTGATTAGGAACCAATTGGTTACCTAGCAAGGGGCCTACAGCTTATTGTGGGATCCGAACCACATTATATCGAGAGAGAAATTTCTAATCACCAGAAACAAATTCCTCTGATTCCACGTTGGCAGAGCGGGGAATCGAACTCGGGACTAGCAAATTGGTAGGCGAGCACATAACCCACTCGTCCAACGAGGAACTTCAGAGGAGGAATTGTTGAACATGAAGACGTGGGAATGCATTCAGACAGATGAAACAGAACGGAGGTGAATATAGGGTATAGGCTAAACGCCAAGCGCTAGGACCTATAAGGTCATTCAGCGCTGAAATGGAAACTGACAGTTATAAGAGGTTTGAAAGGTGTATCATGAAGAAAACCTCAAAGCAGTTACAATGAGAAACAATTGTTAGAGAGGGTGGAAAGGAAGATGTAAGAACGAGAATGTGAACGGAGGTAGAGTAAAAGGAATGTAAAGAGGTTGCAGCTAGGGACTAAGGGACGCTGCAAAGAACAGTAAGTAATGCATGAGGTGCACTGACGGCACTAACCCCCTCACGGAATTTTACACAGATGGAGAATAACATGAATGGTTTCATCCCAAAAGGGAGTGAGGTATATACATTGGATGGGACATTCAACACACACGTTCGGTGTTTTTCCTCAGCTTTCTTTCAACTTAAGCTGCGACCCACAACGACCGACTAACAAATAGGTGCATAAAGGATTGCATAGGTTGACGGCGGTGTACTGGCTTTTAGGCAAAGGCTCGTGAACGTACCCTTTTCGGTTTCGATAATATTCATACTATTCTGCTCTGAGAGAGAGAGAGAGAGGAGAAGAAGAGGCGAGAGAGAGAGAGAGAGAGAGAGAGCGAGTGAGCGAGAGAAAAGTGATTACAATTGTATACTTCTCTCTCTCGTCTCTCTCTCTCTATATATATATATATGTATATATGTATATATATATATATATATATATATATATATATATATATATATATATATATATATAAATATAACTTGAATACATCTTACATAGTCCATCCATGCCTCTTAAACTTTTCACATTTTCGCTTACTCAGAGAGTAAGCCTACAAACTAATTTGTTGTTGTTGTTATTGTTGGTAGGGGGTTTTAAGAAAGGTCTATGGAAAAGCCTAAAAATGTCTGAAAAAGGTGTTTCGCATTGAGCTAATGATACAGGAATTTTAGGATAGGATATTTATGATTTATTTATTAGAATGAGAATGTAAAAAATGAATAATGTGCACGTTAAACAAAAGAAGAGAACAATTATTTCCAATAAAATGTAGCGTATTTATTTTAATTTTCGTTGGTGAAACAACGCTCTATTTGACCATAGATTTTAGCACGCGCACCACGTAAGCTGGAGGTCAGACCAAGTGTACATATATTACCGATGAGGAACTGCGAAAACACCTGTTTAGTCGGCACTTCGAGTAACGAGAAATACATATAAATGATGTCTAAATAACTTATAAATTTATGTTCTCAAGACCAACCACATCATTACGCAATCTCCATTTAAAGATGGACAAATCTGTAAGTCTAAAAATTTCCTCTTGGCCTCCTTTTTCACTCCTCGAAGTCATCGTTTCTCCTTCCAACGTTACAGTCATTCAGCGAATTGAAATGGCTTCTGCATCATAGTTTCCACCTGTTGAGTCAAAAGGAAAAAATCTCGTAGCCGTCTTGTTTCCGTTCGATGTGTTGAAAATGATTCTTTTTTTCCCGCCCTACTTTCATTCGGGATATGGAAAATATTCTTTTTTTCTTCGCGAACGTTCCAAATGTTGGAACTGTTTCTCTTCTGCCTCTTGTTAGAATTTCTAAGCTTAGCCTTCTTTTTCTACATGGAGTTATTTGCGCATTACTATATATATATATATATATATATATATATATATATATATATATATATACTATATATAGTATATATATATAGTCTTAAATAGCTTTTATTTACATTCTTCTAGTTGAAATAGCTTCCTTTTGGAGTTATTTTCGCATTACTAGTCTTAAAAAGTTTTTATTTACATTCTTCTAGTTGAAATAGCTTCCTTTTGGAGTTATTTGCACACTACTAGTCTTAAAAGTTTTTATTTACATTCTTCTAGTTGAAATAGCTTCCTTTTGGAGTTATTTTCGCATTACTAGTCTTAAAAAGTTTTTATTTACATTCTTCTAGTTGAAATAGCTTCCTTTTAACACATTCTATATCCGAGATTTTGAAGAGTTTCTCATGTACAAAATTTCTTTCTCCGCTTGAGACTGTTCTCCCCAGTCTTGCATTAATTCTTCAAGCTAAAAACGTCAGGTAAGTTATTCCACTGCCGAGGCTGAAATCATTCCTTGAATCAGCTTCAATTACTGTCCTGCGAGTTAAAACAGTCTCCCCTTCAGTTTTCTGTAAAAGAAAACTAACTGTTTGTCTCTCCGTCCACACTTTTTCTGTCCGCCCTCAGATCTTAAAAGCTACCGACAATTCAAATATGGAACAAGTTGTTTGATGGTTAAACGATTCGGGGATATGGAGAGAGGTTTCATCAGCAGTTTCCTCCAAGATTTCAAAATTGTCATAGGAAATAGTTTTCCAACAAAAGAGAACATTAAAAAAAAAAAAAGTGTAAAGCTTTGATTTCCTATGACAATTTTGAAATCTTAGAGCAAGCTGTTCATGAAACCTCGTTCCATATCCTCGGATCGTTAACCATCAAACAACTTGTTCCATCTTTGGACAGTCAGTCTTCTTCTGCCCTCTGTTGATAGCATGAGATGTTTCTCCGTCCTTTTGGTGCCCTTCTTGGTCACTCAGTTTTCTTTCTTTCAGGCGTTAGGTTGGTTTTTTAACTTTTATGTTACGGTTCAAATATCTAAACTTTAACATTAATCATTTTACTGAGTCTTATGTGTTGATTTTAACTGTTGTTAATTTTGTATTTTAGCCCTGATCATGAAGCCATGCTTTGAAAAGTTGGCTCGAAATAAACTTGTAAGATACATCACCTCCTTTTCTTCCTCCTATTTGTACTAAAAATAAATATATTTAAATATCCTTCATTCCAGCGTTTTGTTGAAAAAAAAAATGTCTCTCTTTTCTTTTCTCAGCATCCTCCACCGACACTAGGATCCTCAACTGATGGGGCCAGAATTTGCATTTTTTCATAACTATCAAACCGTTAATAGGATAAATCTGCTAACGCCAGCTGAAACCTTTGTGAGTGACGACGTATTGTTCTAATATTAAGACCCCAGCTTTGTTAGTTATGAAAAATACAAATTATTTTAAAAATTCCTTGATGTTATTAAGGAAGGTGGGTTGTTTCTCTTGCGTCACCCGATATGAAAACTTCGCCGACTCTCATCTTCACTAACAGGTTAGTTAACGGGTAAACAGAGACCCATTAATTGGCGATCAACAGGGCATAATCGATACACCCCAGATCCCCCGGGGCAACCAACTCTTCACAAACTTACCAATAGCTATGGTTATTGATTTCGTCGAGATAACAAAGGTTAACTTATCTTTTACACATTCATTGCACCGTTCTATTGGTATGTCTCCTGTTGCGAAGTAAAATGTGTACGAACATTACTGAAATTTAATTATAAAATACTCATAGTAGCATGAGTCTTAAAATGGAGAAACAAATCCACAGATATGTATATGTAGATATATTTAAAGATAGACCTGTACAAATTCCCGAATGGTACCTGTACAGATATACCTTTAAATATGTACATGTGCATAGCTGCGGATTTGTTTCTCCATTACTGAATTTTCTAAACAAATAAGATGTCGCTCATTTCACCTACCAGTAATTTGGTCAAATAAAATAAAATAAATAGAATAAATAAAAATAAAATTAATTAATTAATTGATTTTTAATCGAATACTAATAAACACACAAAAAAGGAAGAATTAGAGTCATACTTTCTTACAGATAAATTATATTGCCCAACGCTGCCTCTAATAAGCCTGCCATATAACTGAATTTCCTATCAAATTTTCCCACGTTTCTCGCATATTTCCACTGAAAATTAGTTTCTGAAAAAGGCACTTGTCATTATTATCCTGTACCCGAAATAATAATAATAATAATAATAATAATAATAATAATAATAATAATAAAATAATAATAATAATAATAATAATAATAATGTTCTAAAAGGGTCCACAATAATACAAAGTGGTAAGAGTCCGTGTATAATTTTATAGACCACAAAAAGCTTTCGAACCCTTCCCAGGGAAGGGTTCGAAAGCATTTTGTAGTCTTAAAATTATACACGGACTCTTAACACTTTGTATTATTGTGGACACTTTTTGAACTTATTATTATTATTATTATTATTATTATTATTATTATTATTATTATTAGAATATAATAATAACAATATTATTATTATTATTATTATTATTATAATAATAATAATAATAATAATAATAATAATAATAATAATAATAATAATAATAATAATAATAATGAAAATACTTTAAAACCAAATAAATTAATGCAGTCATGTGACGTCGTAGCCTAAATAAAGTCAAAACTAAGCGGGAGGTTGACGTTTTAAAACGTTCCTATGAGTTCTGCAAAGGAAAGCAATTATTTTTAATGGGGTGCCAGCGATGTCTAGGTGACCATTGCGTAATCATTATATATTAAGCTAACGAGTTTATGCTTGACAAAACAATAGTGTCGGAGAAAGCAATATAAACAAGAGAGAAAATTATTTATAATCCAAAGTACATTCAGCTGAAATATACACACTAAAAAGTAAAAACCACGCCGAAGTTTCTTCTGCGCAATCGAGTTTTCTGTACAACCTACGATGCTGTATAAAAACCATCAACTCTATGGACTGCCTCTTCAGTTGTTCACCAGATGCGGTAGAGTTGGGGTGCGTCAAATGGCTCCGGAAAGTACTGCCAGATGCACGATCCATGGCTAACTTTAACCTTATATAAAATATAAATTTCTGAGGCTAGAGGACTGCAATTTGGTCTGTTTGATGATTGGAGGGCGGATGATCACCATATCAATTTGTAGCCCTCTAGCCTCAATAGATCTGAGGGCGGAAGGACGGACAGACAAAGTCGGCACAATAGTTTTCTTTTACAGAAAACTTAAAGACTAACCAATAATAACTTAAGTAATTAATTCGATGAAAATTACCACTCAGAATTGCAATGCAGAAGTAATATAAATTGAAACAAAATTGGTCGTTCCTCTGATGGACGATGATCTACGAATTAACCGAGAAGACTACAACTTCTCATCTAGTTTTGAATCAGTGGTTTGTTGACCCCATTTACAGACAAATCATGTAAAAAAAAAAAAAAAAAAAAAAAAAAAAAAGACAGAACTTGCGACAAAAAATATTGTCGTTTGGAGCTAATTAAGAAATAATTTAAACCTCGTGATTGTTATTATGTCAAGTTCAAGAAGACCATTATAAGTTACCAAGTTACCTGTTATCTACGATCACCAATTTTAATTCTAGTCATGAGCTCGAAGGCCATTATTTCGTATACATCCGGAGCATTATGCAATACAAGTGGAATACAGAGAGAGAGAGAGAGAGAGAGAGAGAGAGAGAGTGTGTTATCTCCTTTTCACCTACTTCAAAAACCATACCCCTTAGGTGCTTCCTTCTCAGTGGCTTTTTAGGGGGTGGAGGCGAACTAATGAAAACCAACTCCCGGTAACTCTCCTTCTCTCTATCCCCTTGAGATGGGGAGCGGGGGGGAGGAGGAGGAGGAGCGGAGAATGTTAATGGGAGAAAAGTTACTGATCATCTTATCCCTCTCGGCTTCTTTAATAAAGAGATTAACCGCTGTCACGCCATCCACCTTCACCCGTCACTCACCCACCCGTTCTTCATCTGGCATTGAGGTCTCCGTCTGTTTATACATCCGCCCCTTCGCTCTTCTCTCTTCTCTATGTGACTCCCTCGTTTAAAAAAAAAATCAAATAAAAAAAGAAAACACACACACACCACACACACAAAGATCTGAATTATTCACAAACTTGCAAATGGGTCTTTCCTCTTTCTCTCTTATCTTTTTCTTCCAGGACATCTGTGCTTCACTGCAAAATTCTTACGTTCTTTGGGTGTGATTTATATATTATTAACCTGTGTATAGTTGTGGTACGAAATAAAGTTGTAGCTGCATTTCATTGTCTATGAATATATTTTAACAACATAAAGGGGGGTGTCTACAAACCCAATACACAGCACCGCTTGCCTCTACGTCACATAATTCTGTTTCCTGGACATTAACACGATTCCACTCCAATAACTCTTCACACATGTGTAGTCCATCTCTAAACTCTCTCCCAGATTGTCACCTTTTCTGATTTCCTTCTGCTACATATTCCCACCTTTCTTCTTCCAGTCGTTTCCATAAACGGGAATTAGCTCAAAATACCTTCATATATTCCTTCCTGGTCTCCAAAGATAACGTGTATATTAGGCAGATCGATACACACTCTCACACGCATATACATGCACAGGTATTATATATATATATATATATATATTATATATATATATATATAGGTATATATATATGTATATATATATATATATATATATATATATGATATAGATATATATATATAGTATAACTATATATATATATATATATATATATATATATATATATATATATATATACACACATATATGTGTGTGTGTGTGTGTGTGTGTGTATATGTGCGTGTGTGTGTGTGTATCTGTGGCCAAGTGTAGTCTACCAAGCAAGGGACCCAGATTTAGCTCCTGGGCAAGACCGGTGAAATGTGCAGTAACTCACCGTGGCTCTGTTAACCTAAGCAGTGAATTATGTACCTGGTAGTGAGACGACTGTGATTATCTCAATCAGGTTAGAATTAAGCATGGGACCAGCAACTTCACCCCAAAAGACTTCCTAGCCTCCTAAAAGGATTAATTATCAGGGGTAGGTGAATCTCCCAAGATTATCGTTAAAAGCAACAGCCTTGCCAAGAGTAAACCGGAATCAGACTAATAAGTATTAAACCAGCACAGATGTTCCCTTTTCCTTATTGGAGAGAACTATAAAACTAAAGAAATGTCCCGTTTTACCTTTCATGTGGCAATGAATGTTCTCTCGAGCCTTCAGTCATTTATGCCATTCATTCTTTACAACCAGAATTCTTTAAATATATAAATGAAAACCTAATAACTAATATGTTTGCGCCAGTAACAGTTGTCACTGAATATTGAAAGTCCCATCATAAAAACATCGCCAACATCAATTTTTCATATGTTTACACAGTCTGCTGTTCGAGTGAGTCAACAATCACAAAACCAATTTTATCACCCCAACGTCTATTGCTGAATAGAAGTTAATTTCTGATCCTACGGTCATGAGACATTTTCTAGCAACTGAACACTCAACATTTTCAAAATTCTGTTTTTAGTCTGCACCTTCGCCAAATTGTATAATTCATCAGATTGTCAGTTCTTTTCTCCGTCTAGACAGCCGTCGAGTTTCTGTCTCACTCCACAAGACCTCGTGTCTAGTTTTCTTTCCAAACAGCTTTTATGGGAGTAAGCTACACTGACTGGCTCGCTTGAGATTTGTGGCGCGTAAGCTCTCTCTGCCTCTCAGAGCTCTGCCTCCAGGGCAGGCTTAGCCCGGGTTACTGAGAGAGAGAGAGAGAGAGAGAGAGAGAGAGAGAGAGAGAGAGAGAGAGAGAGAGAGAGAGAGAGAGAGGCAAATACCATACTGTACGTACGGAGTGCGGCGATTTACGAGTTGACCCCATAAACAAGTACCTACAGTTTTTGTATCTGTAACTCATTCAATATTGTGCAGATTTTTTAAATAATGAACACTAACACATCAAAATGCAAATAAGCGTCATTCAAACGAAAATAATAGTTTGTTGTCTTTTATGTGATAAATCGTCGGCGAATTAGCTCATTTCCGTGTTATCCCCTTCACTAAAAATATGAAAAAAAGGTCGTACAACTCCCTAAAGATTATAAAGTGACCAAATCAATATATATAGTTTTAAGAAATCAGGAAAGAACGGTTATACAGTAATTCAACTAAAACCGTCGCCATCGGAGTAGATTCATTTTCCTCCCATTGAAGTTTTAAAATAGATCAAAGCAGTATTTACAAAAAATATGGAAAATTACTACGTATTTCGAATCGTAGTTGAAATCAATACCACAATCCTTACCCCATCATTCTATCAATGACCTAGCGCGCACACATATATACCTAATGCATATATACATACGGACATACATACATACAGACACACACAGACAGATAAAATATAAGGGTGTCTTAAAATATCATACATACATACATACCTACATACCTAATGCAAACTGTCTTGAAAATATCATACATACACATATACCTAATGCAAACTGTCTTGAAAATATCATACATACATACCTAATGCAAACGGTGTCTTGACATACATACATACATACCTAATGCAAACTGTCTTGAAAATATCATACATACATACATAATACCTAATGCAAACTGTGTCTTGAAAATATCATACATACATACATACCTAATGCAAACTGTCTTGAAAATTTATACATAACCAAAAATTCTAGAGATATTAAAGGTTACGTTCCAACTCCTTATTCTTCAATCATTACTTTTATAATAGTCATGATCACGTTCACGACGAAGTTAAGCAAATAGATTAAAAGACTAAATGCTTTCCAAGCTTCCAGATGAAAATAGTTTCACCAACGTGAATAAAAAAAAAAAAAAAAAAAAAAAAAAAAAGAAAAAAAAGGGGAATGGGGGTGGATTGGGGGCGCCTTTGTAAAGGTACATTCATGTTGTATAAATGTATTCGCCGGATAGGGGAGGGGAGGGGCGGGGGGTCGGGCGCGGGAGGTAACAAGAACTATGCGCAGAATTTTGTGAGCCCAAATACATCATGCCACCGGTGACCTCACGGCCAGGAATTACAATGCAAATGAATTCAATTCGTCCCATTTACCTGCTTGCTTTCATATGCGGAATTGCCAGCGTTTTAATTTTGTCGGTCAGGTGAAATGTGGCTGTATGATGTCGTTGCCAAGTAGAGGTAATTCATTATCGTTTGTTATGATATTATGCTTTGCACGAGATTATCATTTTACATGTGGGAGTAGAGGTAGTGATAGCGACTGAAATGATAACTTTTTGAACTAAATATCAGATGAACTTCTCTAAAACAAATATAACTTATCAATGCAAAGATAAAGAATATAATGGTGCAGAGAGACTAGGTTCTTTCTCATGTGTCAGGGAGAGAGAGGGAGAGAGAGAGAGAGAGAGAGAGAGAGAGAGAGAGAGAGAGAGAGAGAAACAGCATCCATGCAGGTCATCTTCTCAGTACCCTTCACTCGATAATATTCAGATCACACCTCACGATGACAAGAATTGGAACATGTATCGCAGTTCGGATTCCAAGTCGTCTGACCTTGGAACGATCAAAATCCCAAACTGGAAAAGAAATCAAGGCTTATCCAAGTTTGGAAAACTCTCACTCACATCCAGAACGTACGTAAATAAACAACCCTACTTCAACGGACTCCGAAAACTATTGTAGAAGCTAATTTCAACCAATATATATATATATATATATATATATATATATATATATCTATATACATATACACATACATATATATTACATACACACACACATAGGCAAGACGCCCATCTTCGAAGGGTGCTCATCGGAGGCTGTCAGTATCAGCGGGACGAGCAGCCGCTGTATCTTGCTTATCAACTGACAGCTCAATCATCCTCTTGCTGGCCCCAAAAGCCCACCGAGCAGTTTTTTTTCTTTTCTCTCTCTCTCTCTCTCTCTCTCTCTCTCTCTCTCTCTCTCTCTCTAGGGTTAGAACCAGTTTTATTTTGTAAAATGATGCTGATAAGAAATCACAAAAAAAAGGATACCATTCAGATAAAAATACAGTTAAGATTGTGATATGAAATGCGATATAAAAACTAATGTAATATGACCGTACGAAAGGCGTGGTATATCTCCAATCACACACACACACACCACCTAACATATATATTGTTGGCTTCTGAAGATACGTATCTATTCGTGAATGCATACCCAAGACTATATATATATATATATATATATATATATATATATATATATATATATATATATATATATATATATATATATATATATATATGTGTGTGTGTGTGTGTGTGTGTGTGTGTGTGTGTGTGTGTGTGTGTGTGTGTGTGTGTAATTTTACCACTTAAAATACTTAACCTTAACCACCCTCAGAAATTATTAAGCCACAAATTTCACTAAATATCGAATTCCTTCTTTTTTTTTTTTTTAAACCTTGTGAATGATTTACACCCAAAAGGGGAATTATAATCGGTAAGTGGCTCTGTCTGGGCCCAGTATACGAAACGGTGCCTTTTGGTTTTGATACAGCGGTATACACTCGACTTATTCATTTGGTAGATACAGTGATATACAGTTAACCTCTCCATTCGGCTATCAAGAGAGATTAAACTGATTTCGACTGTGTTGCTGACACACACACATTCCTTCGTATACTTTTCCTTTATTTTTTTTTTACCTTTTATTCAGTGGAAAATGAAACTCCCGTTGAAGACTACTTGGCAATATATGAAAAGCTAATGTGAATAATTCATTATTCGCTTATTCTGTGCAAGAAAATGCAAGTTCCTTCGACCAGATCTGAAAGTATAATTTGATAATGAGTTGTCTATCTATGGCCGTGAGCACAATTCTAAACATTTTTGTTCGTAATGCAGATGTTGACCGATCAAAATGAGGTGGTTTGCTGAAGACTATTTCTTATGTACCTCATAGTTACAATAAACAGGATAAGCATATCATAAGCAGAGAGCAATTTACAGAAACTGACCAATCAGAATGAAGCTGAAATGTGATAACATCGTTCAGGTAGCTGGGATCCAGATGCCCATGATTGCTATTCAAGTGATGCTGGTAGAAGGCCATTTGTCTAGGTGAGACTTCATTTATGCAACCGTGCAATATGCTGAAAGGTCATTTACTAGTCTGCCTCGATACTGAACTTTTGAGCGACTTGATCTGTGCTTGTTGGAATATTACTGAAATGGATGTCTGGAATTCGACGTCTATTATGAGTTCATTTACATAACTACGTCCTAATGCTTTCGAGTTTTTTTTTCCTTTTTTCTTTACTTGAGGTTGATAATATCCTTCTTGAGCATTTTCCTGTTTTTATATCCGCAGACCTCTGTTCGAGATGACGAGCTGGCCTTTAGGTACTGCGAAATCGTGAGTCTAGCCATTCTGGAAGAGGCAGTGCATCATCTTAAAATCTGAATAATAATAACTAATCAAATTAATTATTAGTTATTATTAATTATTAATTATTATTATTATTACTATTATTATTCAGAAGGTGAACCTTATTCATATGGAACAAGCCGACCACAGGGGCCACTGACTTAAAATTCAAACTTCCAAAGGATACGGTGTTCCCTAGGAAGAAGTAAGACGAGATAAAGGGAAATAACGAGAGAAGAGACCTCACCACAAAATAAAAATAAAATAAATTAATAAATTACCACACAGATAAAAATGAATTAAATTGCGAGGAGCGTCCCTCCGAGCCGAGGGTCAGCAACTAAAATAATGGCCTCTCATGAATTGTAGGATCCATAGCTCCTTATTATATAACTATATCTATATATATATATATATACATATATATATTTTATTACCATAGAATATATAATGAAGATATATATATAACTCAATTTCTGTTTTCCATAGTGATGCGTCTGGTACCGACATAACATCAACTTCAATATTTCTCTCTTGCAAACCCGATTTGAACTTTTTTTTAATTGTGTTGCATTTTCAGCTATTCTTTCAATTAACTAGAAGTGCCTATAGCCTAATATTCAAAAAAGCAAAATTCATCATAAAATGGTAATCCTCGTTAAACCTTCTGAACAATACTAATAACGGACCTCAGAAGACGAGATCGTTCCTCTTCTTTTTCGTTTAGCAAACAAAAGTGATAGCTGGCAATCGATATATATATATATATATATATATATATATATATATATATATATATATATATATATATATATATATATATATATATATATAGAGAGAGAGAGAGAGAGAGAGAGAGAGAGAGAGAGAGAGAGAGAGAGAAATATTCGCATCCATCCAGCCGGACCAGGTATATAAACTTGGATGCATCAAAGCCAGCGCACGTCGAATTCCATTTGTTCAACAAAAGGACGATTCGGCTTCCCTTTGTTGCAGCCGTCATGAATCCTAATTCAGTTACATCACGCAAGCGATGCACAGGAGTGTGCACAACTTTCATAAACTCTCTCATGTCCACAGAAGAAAATTAAGTCACCCAAAAAAACTTTGCAAATGGGAGGAGGAGTAATTGCTTGAACGCTGCTTTATTCAGAAGTTTGACGAAATATAGATTAATTATAAGATGTAAATATATCACATAGACTACATACACTAATATATATATATATATATATATATATATATATATATATATATATATATATATATATATATATACATTTATTTATTTATATAGACATCTTATTCGATACGTCATAACCTAATTATCTCGTTAAACTTTTGAGCAAAGCAGTGTTGGCTTGGAAACCTCACATACTATTATACATACATGTATTTAGACACACTTTGTCTACTTCCTGGATATATACATTCATCAACAAATAAAGATATCAATTCCTCTTAGCATTTTATGCGGAAAAAACCTTTTTAAATTGTGTTTTAACTAAATACATAAAAAAAAGAGTCGGAGATTGAACAGGCCCATGCAATCAAACAAACACAGAAAAACCCCCGAAAACGATCCTTAAAAAAAAAAAAAAAATAAATAAATAAAAAATAAAGAAAAAAAAGAAGAAAAAAAAAGGGGGGGGGGGGGGGGGGCGGCGCAGAGTAAGCACTGCTCCTCTGAAACGAGATGTGCTTCAGAGACATTTCGCAATTAGAAGCCGTCAGCTGATTAACCCACCGTGGATATTAAACTCCACCGTCGATTTCTCCCTTGATGGCGACTCATATAATCTGTGACCCTGACTGAATCGGGGTACATCGGATTTTCACGGCCCCTCTGCTCTAATGAAATCTGAGCTCTCGTTAGCCTTATCTCTCGGGTACAATAATGCCCCGTTCATTACGAATATGTCAAAGAGCCCGCCACTCTTTCTCCCCGCCAAATTTGCAGGCCATTGGAATTCATTGCTTCCCGGCACTTCATCAGTTATGCGTCGGATAGACACTTTTCAAGATGTGATACAATACGTTTGCCTCAGGAAGACGGTTCTTCACATTCTTGATTCCTCCGAAAACCAAAACATAAACATCTGTCTTCCAGTTCTTCACATAACGTCTGAAAAAAATATCCTCGTGTGCTGTCATCATTACTTCAACAGTCGTAAAGAGGAACGAATTTCCTAAATCTTTTTCCTCGTGGGCCAACGCGGGAACTTCAAGCAAATCCAGACAGCAGATGATCGCAATCATTTACACTTATCGTTATACAACGTTCACTTATCATAATTATTATGAGTATACGTATATCCCCCATTACCAACAAAGCCTTCTTACGACAAATTGCCACAAGTACGTCGCTCTGGAGAATAATGTTCGCTGTTAAGCTTTGAAATGGTCTCCTCGGTCCCATTTGCCTAGATTCCTTTAATTCTCGTCTTGTAATGGGTTGGTTGGCAGCTCCCCTCACCCCCAAAACCCCGGCCCCATCAAGGTAGGAGACACCACCACTCCGAATTGCCATGTGACACTTCTCCAGGTAACCCGTCAATACGTTCGGAAGAAAGCATCTCTGATTTTTCTCTCCGTTGTAATTTCTGGTGCATTTTGGCGTAGCGAATTAGGAGATATACCTACCTAAAGCAAGCTTGATCACTGCAAAGCATATGTTCCTGGAAGCGAGCTCTCACGTAACGACAAGGAAGCCCCACAGAAAACTAGAAACGTTTGCCGATGCATAAATCAAATGTATAATATTCACTTATTTTTATGGGGGCTACATATTCCAAGCTGATTTGGCTAGAATCCCTAGATGACCGGTTACAAAATATGGATCTGGTTCTAATGAACTTATTAGTTATTATTATTCAGTAGATGAAACCTATTTATAAGGAACAAGCCTACATAAGCCATTGACTTGAAATTCAAGCTTCCAAAGAATATGGTGTTCATTAGGAAGAAGTAAGAGGAAGTAAAGTGAAATACAGAAATAAGAGATAAAACTTATTAAAAAAAATAGTACATCAACTTGCTAACGAAAAAACATATAACGTCACTTCTAACATCACACAGTGGTAATAAAACCACCTAATACAGTCTGACAAGCTATTTAATATTCGCAGAACTCTCATGGCCAGCCCTTTTGAGTCCTACGGCGAGACAAGAAATTATTTGGGCGCACACGATGTCACTATAACTCATATGCTTTCACAGTTTCTTTTGTGCTTTCGAGTAGAAATTCTTAAGCAGAAAGCTGTGTGCATTTGAACAATTTTATGACAGTAAATTCACATACTTTTTAATCTTGGGGAACTTGGCATTTATTTTATGTATGCCTAAAATACCATTAGTTTTCAGAACGAAAATATGCCCCCCAAAAACTAAATAAAATCATTTTACAGTCATTCTAATACAGCTTCATACAATGCTTTTCATTGAGGCTGATATGAAAATGACAGCACCTAATGCTATTGACTGGCAGCAATAAAATTTCTCAGCATTTTTTTTATTTAAAAAAATTTAAGTAAATCAATAATCAGGTAAAATCAATCAAGTGATAAATCAAGTTATCACACATACAATAATGTTTGGAAGAGACTTTTCCAAATAATATTTTAAATTACCTTTTCGACGTTTCACTCATCCAGGGGATCGCTGAAGGCTGGTCTATTAGAAGCAAGAGCCCGTGCCAACATATGACAGGTTTAATTGGACAACAACAAAATCCACCTGCTCCCCTTCACCCTGTCTGTACCTCTCACACATTTCCATTACCCTTCCTAAAGAATATTCCGTTCACCCTACTGCTGCTGCTGCTACTGCTGCTGGCAGTTCGAGGGCTCCCTTTCAATACGGCTTACTTAATCCCCGTGGCCCATTCCCCAGCCCCCATAATTCTCACGCTAGGCCACTTGGGAAAGTATGGGGCTGGGGTAATTCATTAAGAGGTTCCATCGCCCAGGGACTTCGCTGTCTTTATTGGTATCATCGACTCAGCACGCACGATCAGTCCGACTTTTCCACAAGAGAGAAATTCAATTCTTATTCATGAAAGTGTGGACTAAAATATTTGAAAGTTAGGCATATCATATAATATATTATATATATATATATATATATATATATATATATATATATATATATATATTATATATATTCATATTATAGATATATATATATATGTGTGTGTGTGTGTGTGTGTGTGTGTGTGTGTGTGTGTGTATGTGTGTTTGTGTGTGTAACTGTAATAGCCACAATGTTATCATTGTGGCTACCACAATTACATATGTATCTGTGAAAAGTGTCCAGTAAATTCTACACACACACACACACCACACACACACATGTGTATATATATTATATATATATATATATATATATATATATATATTACACACGTGTGTACGTGTGTGTGTGTGTGTGTGTGTGTGTGTGTGTGTGTAGAATTTACTGGACACTTTTTACCAGATACATATGTAATTGTGGTAGCCACAAGATAACATTGTGGCTGCATGTTACAGTTACACACACACATATATATATATATAAATATATATATATATATATATATATATATATATATATATACACACATAACATTACCAGTGGGAAAATTACAGACTGTATGGCCGGTTTCGTATATATTTCTAAGTCATTGACAAATGAAAGTCTTTCATTTATGTTGCTTGATGACTTTCATCCATTTTGCTTGATATCTTTTCCATTCATGTTGCTAGATGACTTTCATCCATTTTCCTTTTCCTTTGATATCCCTTTCCATTTACGATTGCCTACCTGAATGACTTTCATTTACGATGCCTATGACTTTTCCATCCATTTTGCTTGATATCTTTTATTTATGTTGCTTGATGACTTTCATCCATTTTCTTTTATATCTTTCATTTACGATGCCTGATGACTTTCATTTACGATGCCTGATGACGTTCACCCATTTTGCTTGACGACTTTCATCTATTTTGCTTCAAGACTTCCATCTATTTTGACTGACGACTTTAATCTATTTTGCTTGATGACTTCCAACCATTTTGTTTGATGACTTCCATCAAGCCATTAACCAGTCTATTTTTCCAACAGCAGACAGTACCATTTTAAAGGAGCCATTACTAGTTATTTTCTATGAATAGGAGCCATTAACTAGTTAATTTTCTAAGAAAAGGACATTAACCAGTTCTTATTTTCTTTTTAAGAAAAGAAGCCATTAACCTAGTTTTTTCGAAGAAAAGGAATCCATTTACTAGTTATTTTTCTAAGAAAAGGAGGCATTAACCAGTTAATTTCTAAGAAAAGGAGGCATTAACCAGTTGTTTTCTAAGAAAAGGAGGCCCATAACCTAGTTATAAAGAAAAAGGAGCCATTAACTAGTTATTTTCTATGAAAAGGAGCCATTAACCTAGTCATTTTCTAAGAAAGGAGCATTAATCCAGTTATTTTCTAGAAAAAAGGAGGGGCCATTAACTAGTCCATTTTCTAAGAAAAGGAGCCATACTATTATTTTCTCAAAGAAAAGGAGCCATTAACTAGTTATTTTCTAAGAAAAGGAGCCATTAACTAGTTATTTTCTAGGAAAAGGAGCTATTAACTAGTTATTTTCTAAGAAAAGAAGCCATCAACCAGTTATTTTCTGAGAAAATGGGCCATTAACCAGTTATTTTCTAAGAAAAGGAGCCATTAACCAGTTATTTTCTAAGAAAAGAAGCCATTAACCAGTTATTTTCTAAGAAAAGGAGCCATTAACCAGTTATTTTCTAAGACAATGAGCCATTAACCAGTTATTTTCTAAGAAAAGGAGGCATTAACCAGTTATTTTCTGAGACAATGAGCCATTAACCAGCTATTTTTCTAGAAAGAAGCCAGTAATCAGTTTATTTTCTAGAAAAGGAGTCCATATCCAGTTATTTTCTAAGACAAGGCACCATTAACCAGTTATTATATAAAAAGAGGCTCATTACCCAGTTTATTTTCTATGAAAAGAACCATTAACCAGTTATTTTTCTAAGAAGAGAAGCCATTAACCAGTTATTTTCTAGAAAAGAGCCATTATCCAGTTATTTTTCTAAGACAAGGCACCATTAAACCAGTTATTATATAAGAAGAGGATCCATTAACCAGTTATTTTCTAAGAAAAGAAGCCATTAACCAGTTATTTTCTAAGAAAAGGAGCCATTAACCAGTTATTTTCTAAGAAAAGAAGCCATTAACCAGTTATTTTCTAAGAAAAGAAGCCATTAACCAGTTATTTTCTAAGAAATGGAGCCATTA